>NC_060272.1:115647818-115832690 GCF_021613505.1 Equus quagga
TCTCGCCGCCGCTGCTCCCGCGGCGCCAGCGGCTCTTTCCCCCTCCGCCTCCTCCTCCAGCGCCGCTGCCGCCGCCCGGCCGGGCCGCGCTCCCCTTCCGCTTCCGGGAGCCCGGGCGCCGGGGCCGGCGGGGTGGGTCTCCGCGCGGTGCAGCGCCCAGGCGCCGCGATGGGAGCCGCTGAGGGCCGGAAGACCAGAAATCGCGTCCCGGGCGGGAGGCGCCGCGGCTTCCAGACCGCTTGTTCCGCCGGATCGCCATCGCCCGAGCACTTGTACCTGACGCACCTCCGCGCACCCCTGCTGCCACCTGCCCAGCTCTGCCCCGGCGTCTTTCCTGTGTCCCCATACCCTCCCCGTCCCCCGTCTCCGGGGGGCCTGCAGAGGGGCTTTCCTTTAAGGATTGCATTTATCCTCCTTCCTTCGGGGGAGATGACCAACGGGCCTCTCTCCCCCTAACACGTTGTGGATGTGCGTCGTACCTTGCTTCAAAATGCAGTCCCCAGCATCAGCATCCTCTGGGAGCGTGTGAGAAATGCACAATCTTAGGCCTGCTGAACCAGTATCTGTAGTTTAACAAGATCGCCAGGTGATTCCTAGTGTGCACCTTAAAGATTGAAAAGCACTGACCTCTAGTGAATGGTCTTGCCCACTTCAGACCCTCCATGGAACAAGAGCCAGAGGTGCCCCAGCCATCCAAGATTTTTTCCTATTCCTGTTGTTAACCCAAATCCATTTCCAAACTACCTTTACTTAGTATTTCTGGAGACACCCAAAAGTTGCCAGCTTTCTCATCCCTGCAACCTAGGGGAAAAAATGGACTCAACATTGCAAATAATCCACCTCCCGGTCTAAATTGGTACTTTTGTGAACACCAGAGATATACTAAAACCTGTCCCCTCCCCTCAGCTGAACAGTACATACTTTGGGATGGTTAAAATGTTTGCAATAACGTGGAGCTAGATCTTTGTGCCTGCATGCCACGGGAGACAATGTGTGGATGGAAGAAATATTACCTGCTGCATAAATCTGAACTCCTTACATGACAGCATTGAAAGTGCTCCACAAACTGGTCCCTACCTACCTCTCCAGTCTTAGCTCTAACTTGGTTCATCTACCCATCCTAGAACACTGTCCATCTTCCTCTCTGATCATCTTAATTCTTTTTTTTTACAAAGTGCTCAGACATATTTATTGCAATCATAAATTATTCAAACTCCAAAAATTTACTTTCTAAATATTTCAAATAAATTTACTTAGCTACAATTATACAATTACATAATATTTTCAGTGGCATGCTACAATATATTATTTATTATTGCCTAATTCAAATCCATTCTCCTGTAATCCAATTAAGACTTTAGTCACAATAATCTATTTGAAAGGCACAACTAATCAGTGGACGTTTCCTTTTACATTCCTCATCTCTGTCTTCAGCAGATATTTGTAGAAAAGGAGATCATAAGTCTCATTTGATTCCTGTTATCCGGGTATGATTATTACTAGCAACCCTTTAATTACTGAGGATGTCCCAGTTTGGAGGGAAAATTATTTGCTCTCTCTATTGTATCTAAATCTGTGTAATATCGCAAGAAATCTTCATATACAAAAAAAGTAGAATATCTTGAGTATTACTCAACAAACATTAACACCTAGGAAACATCTTTACGTAAGATACTGTCTTGTTGTAAGAGCAACCATCCACTAACTTAAAGAGGTTTCACAGAATGGAAAAGCACACAGAGGACACCCCTGCTGTCAGTATGGACTCCATGCCTCCTAGAGGAGGCCAGCCTGGAAAACAGGCTGATGGAGGTCCCCTCATGGTCGCAGAGCTGTGCCGCTGTCCCCACTCCCAGTGTGCAGGCAGCCTGTGGCCTGCTAGAAAATGCAATGACCTCCACCTCCGATGCCCCCTCTATGGAGAAAGAAAGTGGATAAACCAATCAGTGGGTAATCCAAAGGAGACACCCTGACCCACATCCATAGCACCCAAGAGACTGCCAAATCCTTCTACAGAAACACAAAAATGTGGGGTTATTGACATTGTCAGATGCAGTCAGCAAACGAAAATATTTAATACATTTGTGCATGGGGGATGGTATATGCACTTTCTATCAACATTTTAATCTGATGACCTTAATTCCATCCAAACTTGAGAATCAGCTCAAATCCTACCATCCCAGAGTTCTCTCTCACCCCTACACTTCTATCACACACATGGTAGCTTATTTTGGGTCCTTATGTTACCCTGTGTAGCTAGGTATTTTAAAACGTGTCATGTCCTGGTTTCTGAATTAATTACCTTGCAGACCTACATCAGTGGTTTGCAAAGTGTGGTTCCCACACCAACAGCGTCAATATCACATGGGAACTTGTGAGAAATCCATATTTGCCAGCTCCACCTCAGGGCTACTGTATTAGAAACTTTGGGGGTGAGGCCCAGCAATCTGTGTTTTCACAAGCCTTCCAGGTGATTCTAATGCATGCTCCAGTTTTAAAATTACTGACATAGAATATTGTCTCCTACCCCCAAAGGAACTCAGTGGTAGGGATTGATTTGACTATATGGAAGTTTTTTGCCTTTCAAGTTAAGAAATAAGCTCCTCCATTCATGCATAGCTAGGTTGGAAGGCTGTCACAGTTGCTTTTGGAAGAATTACCTTTGATTTTCACAATGCATTTGATGAAGTAGGATTTTTGTAAATGGGTTTGTTTGAAAAGAAAGAAACAAAACAGACAACTAGTCACTTTGGGGGAAGAGCAGACATATGGAGTTTTATCCCCTAAATCCAGGTACCTGAATTGCATATTATTTTGCTCTTTCTTAGCATACCCTTGTGAGAGAGAATAATTTGCAGCAAATGATCTCAACAAGTGCCAAAATGAGGATTAGTTGATGGGCATGTGAATGCACATGATAATTGGAAGTGTACATATTCTTCATGCCTTTTTTTCCTGAGTTAACCTGTCTCTTATCAGCCACATCAGTTCCAGAGAGATTTTTCTAAGAAAGTCGTGGAAGGAGAGAAGTGGCAGGAAAAATATTCTCAAAATCATGAGCCTTTTAGCATGGGCAGTTAAGAAGTATCATCAAGTGCCTATCTGTCCTCTACACTGAAGGCCAAGTCACCTATTGTATTGTACTGCAATGCAATATTACCACAAGACTGTATTGTATTACAAGCCATATACTTACATACCTGTGTCCTAATGAGAGAGTAGGGAGATATGGCATCATGTAATCTTCTTTAAGAGCTTCTCTATTTACTGTAAGGATGGACAGAAGATATATATCATGCACTACTTTTTCCCTCCAGAATTCTAGTCTATTTCGTGGTGCCTGTGACGGACTGAAACATGATTATTAATCAAACTAATATTTATCTGGGAATAGGAAGAGTAGACAAGGACAGGTAGCATTGCTGCCACTGCCAATTTAGCTTCTCAACAAAGGCACAGTCAGGGCATTTATGGGGATAAACTCAGCCAACTACTGTGCTTCTGTGCCGTGACTGGGGAGGACTGGATTTTACTGCCATTTCCAAAAGTCAGTGCAAGTGCAGTCCAGAGTTTAATCAGTACTGGCTAATAGCCCTTGGCAGCTTTGGGTGGATAGCGTTCTCCACCTGCCCAGCTGGGTACCATGCCCTAAGCACCCACATTTGATGCACATTCATGATTTCTCGGTTGCTTATAGTCATCTCCCCCATCTGTTTGAGTGGCAGAGTGCCCGTTCCACAAGTCTAAGATTCTAATAGCTGTTCTTAACGTCTTTTGGGTTACGCATCTCTTTGAGCATTGATAAAAGTTACGGAACCCTCTTCCCAACAAAGTACACATATGCATGCAATTACATAAACATATACATAAATATTTATATATAAAGTTTCACAAGCTGCTCCACCTTCCCACACCTTCAGAGGACCACATGGAAGTCATGAACTTCAGGTTAACAACTTGCCCTAAGACATAGAGAGTAGGTAAAATAAAATTTTTTTTCCAAATATCAAAGATAACTCTCAAAAACCACTGTGCTCTCAGGAGACAGAACAGAAGCAGTGCTAAATGGAGTTACAGGCAAAGTGCTGTGGGAGTGCACTTAGTCAGGCCAACAGCGTTGTTCAGGAGTGGCTTCATGGAGAAAGGGTCTTGCATCAGGCAAGTGAGAATAGGACTTTAATTGGGACAAAGGATCCCTGCAGGATGAGGGAAAGTGTAAGCAAAGGCATGGAGATGTGAAAGTAAGAGTCCACCTGGTGTGCCTCCAGTGTAAAATGTATGGAAAGATAGAGAAGAGGATGGAAAGGTAGAACACAGCCAAATCAAGGTGAGCTTCAAAAACAAGGCTATTTGCAATGAGGAGCCATTCACTTTTGGAGTAGGGCAAAGACCTGCTCTAATCTGGAAAGACTATTAGTGAGGGCAGTGGCATCATCAAAAGGCAGAATGGTGGGACATCTGGAAAAGTTCTAAATCTCCTAAATAAGAACCTATTAGTGAAGCCACATGGCTTTGCCTCAACATTTTAGGGTTGCTTGATGTTTTCTCTAGAGGTTTCTGTTACGCTAACTCAAGATGAACCCAAGATTCTTACGGTGGGTTAAGTGCCACTGGAAAACGTACTCTCATGAGTGATCAGGTGAATTTAGAGTCCAGGACGCTGAAAGAGTTAAAATCTGGAATAGAAAGAATGAAAATCACCTTGGACTGAAAAGAGAAAGGAAGCCCTGCCACTAATCAGGCTGGGAGGACAGACGCAGATAAAGCCAGCTGCAAAGTTAATGGAAAACACTGTTTCTGCCAAAGTCATGCAGCAGTTATAAATTACCATAACGACCTCTCTTTTGGGTGATTACTGACCGGGGATGCCCCAGACCACTTGCTATTTTCATTTATTGCTAGGGATACCCAATTGCTCAGCCACCTTCACCTCATGACAGCACCCAATTCCTGATTAATTCCCTCTTTTTCTAATCCCACCTCAAAGCAACAGCCAGTCCAAAACTGATCCCTGCTTCCCTAGACCATCTTCAGAATCATTCAATGAGATCCCAATTGCCTCGCTCCTCCTTGTCTAGTGGCACTCCTCTGAAGTGCCCTCCCTCCTTGCAAGGCAATAAATCTGATTTTGTCAGGCTACAGGCTTGTTCTGGTAGTTTTTGACTCATTAAGTTTTAACAACCCATGCAATAATGAAAGCCACCTGTTGTTGGGATCTAAAATCAAGGTTCTTCAGGATAAAGGTCTCCCTTTCTGTGTCAATGGCACAATAAAATAGCTGCCGTTCTCAGCAGTAAGACGCAGCAGTTTCACGCATGGACTCTTCCAGCATGGGAAGAAGTGATGCTTTGGGCAGGTCACCCTCATCCTTTGGAGAAATGTGGAGGGAGCTGGAAGGCAGAAGGAAAAAGTACTTTTAAAAACAATTTTTGTGAGTAGTGCTTTTAGAAAACAGCTTAATTTAAGTAAATTGGATTAACAGAGTTCCAAGACAGAAGTAAAATGGGTCTAGAAGGATAATAAAAGTTCTGCCCTGGTTCAATGTAAAGAACATATTAAAAAGAGGGGTGATGCCAATCTCTGCTTGAAGGAGAGGGACTGAGTGAGATTTTCACTGAGAGGTTTTATTATAAAGAATATAGCAAAAAGAGATGGGGGAAACCTGGGTTTGTCTCCAAGACAAAACCATAGAAATAGAGAACAAGAAGACAAGTTAGAATTGGGAGCTTAACCAAAGTGTGGGGCAGCAGCACCAGTGGGATGAAGAGTTCAAATAGGAGGGTTCTCTTTGGTAGAAGGGAAAATAGTTACTTAGTTTTCAAAGTCAGACGCAAAAGAAGAGCCAGAGGGTGACCAAGTGGGAGATTTTGAAGGGGGAGGAGGGGATTCGAGAGTTAAGATTCAATGGTTTCCACCTTTGTGCAGACACAGGAACCAGAGGTGTTAAGTTCTCCAAAAGGGAAAAGAAAGAGGGGAGGGTTCAGCACCAGGAAAGGAGATGAAGAGACTAAGGAGACAGCCCACATGGCTCACGTGCAGATAATGTTAACTTGGGGAATAAAATAATCTCTGCATCCTTCAAAGAAAAACCAGGTACCAGAGGTAACAAAAATACTAGTTTCTGCTATAAGTGAATGGCTCTAAAACACTTGGGAGAATTAACTTTTGTTGATTTCCAAATATACTAACTCAACAACCTGCTTTGGCTTCATGGTCCCTACATCTAGTAGATGAAAAAATTTAGGCCACCTGACATTTCACCTTTTGACGCCCTGCAGTGCCACAGCAGGAAGCCTCAGCCTTAGCTGGTGAAAATGTGGTTGACATGGGTGCAACAGCAAATAGACGCCTGAGAAAATTCCATAGGCAATGCAGGCTCAGAGTGCCATGATGAAGAACAGCAGGAACGAGCACACTTGTAATTGAGGAATTCAGTGAAAGCAATGGTGAAAGATTGACCAACTACGTAGGATGCACTGACCACATCTTGGGTTTATTAAATACCTGGGCTGTTTTGGATAGTAACACCTGCCAAACTCATGGACATGCACGTAGCACACACACACATCATTGCTGTTGTTATCCTTCTTCTTTGATCTCTTAGTCAAGGAGTAATTTTCACTGTAACTACATTACAAAAACAAAAGGTTAGTCCCAAGCTCATACCTGTTTCATCAAGCAACCTCCTTGTTCAGTCATCTCTTCTTATTCTATTTTTGCTGTTTGGGAAGAACCTGGAGATTTGGCCCTCCAGAACCATATAGGCAATAATGAAATGGAACTGACCTTAGGTTTACAAAATCCTGCATCTAAGAATCATCCCCAGACCTGGATTTGTGAAAACCAGCATTCCGAGAGAATCTTTCTAAAGCAATCTGATCCTGATTGTGCTGTCATTCATTAATTGCCACAGGAATTACCAACTGCCATCATGAAGTATTTTATGGGCACACTATAAATATTAAAAGAGCATGTTAAAATTACCCCATGTGCAGCAGCAGCTGATGCCGTTTTATGGGGAAAATATTAAAGAGTGTGCAGAAGTACACACTACAACTCCCATGATCTCTATTTCTTACAGCTCCCCTGAAGCATGACGCTGGCCACAATTTTAACTCTTTAATCATAAGCAGGAAATCATTCAACTGATCATTTCCGCTGAAGCGAATCTTATCCCTTAAACTAGGTGTGTAGTTAATGCTGTAGTTGTCTTTTTGTACACTCATCAGTCGACTTTCTATTGTAAAAATGAGGGCAGGAGGATTTTCTTTCAAGTTTCCCAGGGCAGGAAAGAACATTTCACCTTTCCTATAGTTAAAACCAGTGCATGGGAGTGCATCCTAGGAGCTGGATGACCTGTCTGGCTTCTCTTAGGCTTTGTGTCAAGTGGAATGAACATTCTGGCAAGGTAGGACACTGCCCTGATTTGTGAAATCTGCGCAGAGCTAATCAAGACCTGTTTGGGTTGTCTCATAAGTCCTGCTTTCTCTCCAAAGATCTCTTCCATTAGCCCACCATAATGTCTGAAACTTCCAACTCTGTACTTGAGAGAAAGAACTAGATCCATAAAATGTCTGTTAAAATGCAAATGACTAGATGATGGAAATCTTGTTGTTTCTCCTAGAGATGATGATGATATCATTATCCTCATTATGTAAGAGAATATCCTCATTCTTAGGAGATGCATACTGGAGTATAAGGAGTGAAATGCCATGGTATGTACAATTTACTTTCAAATGGTTCAACAATAAAAAAATATGCAGTGAATACACATACATACACATTCATACAAACTGAGAGATAAAGCAAATATGGCAAAAGGTCAACAATTGTTGAATTAAGGTGGAGACTATACAGATATTCTTTGTACTATTTTTTCAATTTTTTTATATGTTTGAAAATCTTCGTAATGAAAAAGTGGAAAATGCAGATTCCTGGGCATACAACAAACCCAGTGAATCAGACTCCTTGGATGTGGAACCAAGAACACATCGCTTGTGAGCACCTGAAGTAAGTTTTAGGCACACTATTTGAAAGCTATTGAATTATGGTGCCAAATGCCAATGGAGAAATAAGAGCAATCGGTATGTGATTAAAAGAGCAACTTATTTGGGGAGAAAAAAATCAGCCCAATTAAATACCTCTATTTCCTCTGGGCAAAACATGCAATTTCATTAACTGGGCAGGAGTAATGGTACCCATGAACTGCACAGAAATGAAATTTGAGGAACTTAGAGTTTCAGGGGAGAACAACAAGAGGTTCAGGAAGGGCTGGGAGACAGCACGATGCTCTCATTCTGGAAGAAATCTGAACAAGTGTTTAGAATTCCTGTGATCAAAATTCTTTAGTGACTCCCACCTCCTGGTTATCTGGCCTGGTGGTAAAATCATCTGTGGAGCTTTAAAAATATATTGGCTATTGCCTGCTGTCCCCAATCCCTGTTTCCACCCATTGGAACAGAATTTCTGTATTTTAAAAGTTTATAAGTAATTCTAATACACAACCAGGGTTAAGAAGCAGTCATCTGTAGAATGAAAACCAAACTCTCCAGCCAGGGAAATTCTGTCTCCTCAAAGCAGGACCCAGTCATAACCAGCTTGGTACCCAGAATGCCTGACACTTAATAGGTTCTATGCAGATGTTAGTTGGATGAATACATTGATGGACTAGAGAGATAAATATACATGAATTAGGAGCTCTGGGCAATTGGAGATCATTTGAATATCCTGGAATGAAGTTGAGACAGGGAAGGGACTCAAGGGTGAGATCACAGGCAGAAAGGACAAAGAGAAGACACCAAAGAAAATTCCAGCTGCTGTACGATTTTCCTTAGAGCTATGCCAGGACTCATACTCTCCTTTGTAGATAAGCAGAAGAATGGGAGCATAAAGTCTCTTTTTGTGATATCTGCGCGTTTGGAAGCCTCTTCAATTGTAACTTCACGCTGTGTTCTCACGGTCCTGAAAAACTCCAGGATGTTCCTTCTTTTTTATGTTCAAGGACACTATTAAATCCCCTGGACCCCAGGCCCCCTGACGGGCATCCTTTTAGTGTCTTACCTGAGTTGATGTAAAATGTGAGGTGCCCAACCATGGTGGCCTGGTGGTCAAGATTCAGCATTCTCACCGCCGTGACCTGGGCTCCTTTCCCAGTCAGAGGACCACACCACCCGTCTGTTGGTTGTCATGTTGTGGCAGCTGTGTGTTGCTGTGAGGCTGAAAGCTATGCTACCGCGACTTCAAATACCAGCAGGGTCACCCATGGTGGACAGGTTTCAGACTAGGAAGAATTTGTGGACCTGGCCACCCACTTCCAAAAATATCATCTATGAAAACCCTATCAATAGAAGCAGAGGATTGTCTGATACAGCGCTGGAAGGTGAGAGGATGGCGCAAAAAGACGGGGCAGGGTTCTGCTCTGCTGTCCACAGTGTCACTAGGAGTTGAAATTGACTCAATGCACTAATAACAAAGATGTGAAATCTGTCTGTTCAGTTTTCATCTAGTTCTTGCCTGAGGTTTGGGCAGGACACAGGTTTCCTTTTAGTTATGGAATTGTGACATAAAGAAGCGCTTACTGGAAATTCTTGTTCCTTGCATATTGGACATAAAGAGGTGTGTTTTCCTTAGCTGGTAGACAAGAGGCAGTTGTGATGATTTCCTTGAAAAACATTAACCCAAGTCCCCACCCACAGGTAGTCACTGGTGATTGTTTCTTTGGGAGGAAAGGACGAGGAATAAAACAGAATCAGAGGGAGGCAAACAACAAGATGAATATCTGAGCTCTCTCCCGGAAGTGTGGGTGAGTAAGTGGGGCCTGGATCTGGAAAACTAGTAGTACAGGAAAGTCCATTCCTTCGCTCAGGGTATTATTACTCACCTGTTTCACCGCTGCAAGCTCCTGAATGTGAGCATTAGATTAAACAAGGTGAAGAAGACCCACTCATGTGTATTTAGAATTCATTCTCTGTTCCTAAAATGGAAACTTGACTTTCCTGAGTTCCAGTCAGAAGAGGTTTGTGCACCTGATTTCCAGCTCTTCTCGCCTCCAGCTTTCTCTCCATTCCAATTTATCATACCCACGATAAAGATTTTTGGTTCATGGAAATCTTTGAGAAGCTCAGGAAAATTCTGGACCTTCTCCCCTGAAGTATGCTCATCCCTACAACATTCGCACACATTTCAGAGGGTTGGTGAGCTCCTCTGAAGGTACTGTTGTAAACCCCTACCACCCTAATCTGAGAAAAAACCTTCAAAAACTCCCTATTGCCTGCCAAATATGTTCTTAAAACCTGTTGGCTGCCATTCAAAACTCCCCACACTATGAGTACTATCTATCCTTCCAAGAACGGCTCCCAAAATTCATTCATTTAGCTTACATACATTTGAACATTTATCCCTTATAAAACATTAAAATTATACATTTTATGTATATATTTATATTTATGTATATATGCAAATATATACATATTAAAATATAAATATTATACTATAGAAATAATATATTCATGTATTAAATAATATAATATATAAAGCATAAAATATTATATTAGAAACCGAGGGGTATCAAAGATGTATAATATACAGGGCTTGCTCTTAAAGACTTTACAATCTAGAAAGAAAGATAAGATAGGTAAATAAATTATAAAAGTTAAAAAGTAGCCATGGCTGTGGCAGATACTGTTGCTTGCCTACTCAACAGCCATTTTCTCTTTATTTCTTGCTGTCAGAGCAAAGATTTTGTTCCATCGTTTATCCTCAATGGAACTGATTTTATTCAGCTCTTTAAAAGGTACACAAGTGTGAGAGGATAACTTTTTTCTACTATAGACGTCAGTGTGTGAACAGTGAAACATGATGTCTGGAACTCCAGCAGCCATGTTGTGACTGAGGGGAGTTTTAGCTAGTGGAAGACCCACTGAAAGCGACAGATCAGAAAGAAGGAAGGAACCTGAATCCTTGATGGAATGGTGGAAATGACTTGACCAACCAGGGAACCAGTTGTCCTCCAGACTTCTTGTTAGTGAAATAATATATCCCTTTATAATTTAATGTATTCTGAGTTGTGTTTTCTGGTACTTGAGTTGAAAGCATTCTCGTGGATATAATTGCCTTAAGACAGGCATGGATAATGGGCTTTAGGAATCAGAGCGGGAATAGACAAGTGAATGAATCAGGTGTTTAACTCTGACTATGTATGGATATATATGGATGGATATGGATATGGATATATATATATATGATGCTTATATAAATATATATATTTCTTTCTTTGCTATCTTGAGGCAACGTGGCATAGTATGAAAGATCTGGGACTTTGGAGTCATTCAGCCTCTGCTACTCCCAGCAGTGATACTTTGGGAAGGCTATTTAATTTATATGAGCCTCAGCATCCTCATCTATAAAATAACACGATACTCCCTTCCTCACATGGTCTTGTGAGGGTTAAATGAGATGATATACACAAAGTGCTTGGCACAGAGCCTGATGCATGATACACTTTCAGCATATGATATCTATCAATATTATTTCTTTTATGCAAATAAAAAGTTTTTCTTGAGTAGCTCCTGCATGCTGGGCACTTTCATAGGCATTGATTACAACGGGGAAAGAAATCCATCGTGATCCCTGCTCTTCCGGAGCTTATGATCTGACTAATGGTGACACCAATAAAGGTATAATTATAAACTGAGGTGTGTGCTCTGAAGTGAAGGCCACAGAGCCATGAAATCATGTGAGAGGTGAACCTGACCTTGCCTGCGATTAAGGAAGGGTTCACTGGGAAAGTGGGGTTTGAGTTTGGGGTTGGGGTCATTGTTCTAGCTTTACAGAAGCAAAGACATTTAGTTACTTGTTCCTGGACTGTAAGCTTCTTAAAGTCAGGAATTAAATTCAGATAATCATATATTCATTTATTTATATTGTTTGTGTCCAGCGCAGTGACCAGGCTCATCACAGAGAATCATAAATATTTGTGGACTGAATGAATGAACCACTATGACTTTCACTCTCCTTGTCGAAAAAATGGGTATAAAATCTCTACTTTTAGGAGATGAGGACAATAAAGCACTTGAACACATAGTAAGGGCTCAATAATTGGTAGCTCTTATTATTATTACTATTATTATTGCTTTATAATTTACAAGCATTAACTCTTCTACTATATTATAAGCTCCAGGGTGGTGGGAAATGTGTCTTATCTATCTTTGATTATTCCAGTGTTCTCAGCACAGTGTCTTGCATAGAATAAGTTCTCTGTAAAAATTCAGAGAACACATGACATTCTTAATTAGGAATTAAATTGACATGTTAAAGAGACTATGTACATTGAAAAAATAAGTTAGCAAAGCTAAGTTAATCACTCTCTGTAGGGAATACTTACTGCCAAATTTCTAGAATAAAGATAAAATATATAGAAAAAAGACCTCTAAAAACTGTTGTAAAAACAAGCCAGAATCCTGTGTGGAGAAGAAAAGAACTTAGAACAATTCATATCGAATGCCATGCATGTAATTAAAAACTCACAGCTTTAATGTCCCCCTTTCAGAGACTACCCAATCTAGGGTAACTAGTCTCGAACACTCTTCTCTACTTTAATTCTTTGCATACCACGTATAGACACCTGGTATTTTTGCTTTTCAGCTGATCGATTTTCAAGTTGCTTGACTCTCCCCACTAGAATGTAAGCTCTCTAGGACCAGGGATCTTGTCTGACTAGTTTCCTTGCCATAGTCACAGCACCTAGAGCTGTATTTTGCACATAGTTGGTGGACAAATGTATACCTGTTGAATAAAGGAACACGTACACAAAAGTAATACTCTGTATTATTGACGGATGTGCATGTACCTTTGCAAAAATCTAAAAGAGTATTGAAAGAATAAACAAGAATCTTTGGGGGTATGGTGGGTATTGAAGGGTCGGGGCTTGGGGGATGGGACTCAGCATGGTGGTTAGAGGAGACATTACTTATGTGTGAAATGGTTCATTTCCTTTAAAAAAATAGACGAAAAGCACAAGATGACAAAATGTTAAATATTTTGATGATGAGAATTTAAGTGTCTGTTATATTATTCTTTGCACTTTTCTGTGTCTTTTAAATTTCTCAAAACAAAGAAAAAAAAGAAATTCTGAATGGAGAAGAGTGAATTAACCCCTTGGAGTTTTACAAGACCTAAAGCTCTCCAATGTACTGTTACCTACACTTGATCATCACAATAATTTTGATGTAATTATTATCTACTTTATTTTATGCAGAAGGAAAATGAGACCAAGACCGATGAGGTGGCTGCCGTGACCACCTCTAAAGTCAGGGCATGCTTGACTGAACTTGACCTGGTGATGATTTCTCTTTCAAGAGATAACATCAGGGCCAGCCTGGTGGCGCAGCAGTTAAGTGCACATGTTCTGCTTCGGCTGCCCAGGGTACACTGGTTTGGATCCTGGGTGGGGACATGGCACCACTTGGCAAGCTATGCTGTAGTAGGCGTCCCACGTATAAAGTAGAGGAAGATGGGCACGGATGTTAGCTCAGGGCCAGCCTTCCTCAGCAAAAAGAGGAGGATTGGCAGCAGTTAGCTTAGGGCTAATCTTCCACAAAACAAACAAAAAGAGAGATAACGTCAATGTCCTTCAAATCTGAGCACTAGATAAGAAGTAAAAAGAAAACAGCTTTGAAGCCTATAGGCAAGAGACCCAGAAGAGTTAAATCTAAATGGATGGACAATGAATGAGTAAATATTTTAATACAAAGAAAAAATACACTCCAAATGACCTTAAGTAAATTGCTTAAACTTTTTAAAGCTTATTTTCTTCACCTATAAAATAGAGTATTTACCTACCTCATGTGTGTTTCCATGGGATTGTATAATTTATGCATTTATGTAGTACATAAATTGTACAATTTGTATAAAAGACACGGCACAGTATCTGGCACTTAATAGATTGGGTACTTTTGTGTTTCCTCTTGGTTTCTTATGCTCCCATGTATTATGTTGAACCACTGAAAATTTTTTTTTTTGTGAGTAAAATTGATTGACTATGGACAATTTTGTGAGGTTCATGCTATCACTCTATGAATGTAAGCTCTGATTCTGCTGTCAGCTATCTCATCTCAAATTCACATGTGTGAAAAGGGCAGACCAGAGTTTGAATAAAACTGGTAATTATTTGGGGCTTGGGCTTGCAAGTCCATTTGCAGGATAGATAAAAGAGATTTGCAAGCATGGAAGGAAGAGAAGGATAGTCCAATTGGCAGAGACAGGTTTACATAATCAGGGTTAGGCAATTGCAAACTAGACAGCTGCTCAATAGCTTTTGGCACCAAAATATATTGACCAGCTGGGATATCATTAATACCTAACAGTTTTATCCTTATGACCATATTTTGGCCAATTAGGTTGTCTTTGACCACCAAAGGGTATAATATATTCTGATGTAAATGCCACGTGTGTATCTGTGTATCACATATTCTATTACATTGATGTGTGATAGAACATACACTAAATATAAATGCATTCGCTTCTTTGGAACACCAGGTTAGATGGTGTGATTAAAGAGGAATAGAATTTAAAAATATTGATGTCTTTTTTTTTTAAAAAAATCATTATTCTGGGAAATGGTTTTTTTGTGTATACTGAAAGTAAAGAGATCCAAATAAAATAATTTTTAAAGATGAATTTTTAAAGAATGATTATAGAAAAGGAAATATGGCTAGGGAAAACCAGTTCTGCACAATGTATGCATACAAATGAGTACAGACAGGAGAAATGTAATCACAGAAAGATAGTGATTAAATGACCTTAACAGAAAGCTGTTTGAAGTGTCAGAAGAAACACTTGGGCCATTGTCATTAGCCTCTGAAGCCATTTCAGAAATGCTACTAGCTAGGTGACCTCCACATAGTGCCTTTCAATTATGAGACAGACAAAATAAATAAGGAAAAAATATAAGACAATTGAATGCCATGACATTTCCCAGAATGTTTCATACACTAAAATTTAATACATTAACGTATTCAGAATATCTTCAGGACTTGCAATTGCAGCATTTGAAGAATAAAATTTGTAATCCCAGGTTCTAGTAGTAAAAAACAGTCCTCCAAACGCAGAACCCATACTTGCTACCTAATCCAAAATGCGTGTGGATAAAGGATTTCACTGTAAATTGTTTCAATGTTAAATCCTTTGCATTTTATTTAATTTGACCTCTACTGGCATTCCTTGGTCACTTTTGTTAGCATCTCTGGTTGACCTTTAACCCAGGAAAGGATCATGGACTTTTCCTTGACCATAATACAGGTACTTGTTTAGCCACAGATGATCGTTTCTGGTCCCCCTGTAAACCACTAAAAGTAACGTCAATGTTCCCTCTTCAAAGCCGAAGACCCAACATTATGAACTTTATATGAAGAGTATCAAAAGTAAGGAGGTAACCAAACAACTTACTGCTTACATCTATGAAGCTACTTAATCATTCGATACAAATCAAATCAAACACTGCCTGACATGCAAAGGCAGCTACAAGTATGAGGAATCTTTTCTAAAAATACGTCCCCCGTCCTTTTTTCCTGATGCTTTGACAAGCTATTAAAAAAAGCCCAATTTTACGTCCTAGTTTATTTCTTTTCCTTCTTCAGATGGCTTTTACCAAAACTTGGAGACAATAGATCATGGAATATTAGTAGTGGAGAGGACTTTAGCAATCAACTACTTCAAGTCCCTCATTTCCAGGAGAAAAAGTTGAGGTGGAGAAAACTTTTCTACTTGTTAGCTTGTTAGCATCCTATGGCCAGTTAGTGGCAGAGCCAAGACTAGATCCCAAATGTGTACTGATAATCGGATGAATACCATTTCCTCTAAATTGTTCTATCTTACTACTTTTTAAACCACCTTCCCTTAAAATATTATGGACCCACTAAACATTTCCAGACTGAATAATCAGCAACTTTGCCATTGTGGTTTTGCTTTTCAAAAGTAACAGTGGGATAGCTTTTTAAGTTGAAAATCCTGGGATAAAGGGATCCTGGGCATGAAATTCTGCCTGGGAGCCTGCCTGTAGGAGGTGTCCATGCTCGTGCTCCATCTTCACCTTGCACTGGCACTCCTCCACCAGCATCACCACCTTGACCACGGGGGCAAGGCCAGTGCAGTTCAGCTGCAAGTGCATCGTGGTGAACTTGGCAGGCAAGCAGTGGAAGCAGAAGGTATGGGGGTGCTGAGCAGCTCCAGGAGAACGAACAGACGCACACTTCCCAAAGCAAAGGTTGTTCTGTACAACTACTTTCTCACAGTCTTCATGGCTGATAGTCTAAAAGGCAAGCACATCTCCATTAAATTATCTTGAGTCATTTCATTAACACATATGATGCAAAAGCTATAGACTGTAAGTCTGAGGATAATTTAGACTGAAATTTCAAAACCTTTTCAATTTTGGATATTTTGCAATATCTAAGTAATGGTATCTACAAGGGCACAGAGTGACCAGAAATCTTATCTAGTTGGATGTTACCAGATGAAAAAATTCGAATGGCTAGCTTCTTAGCTTCTTATATAAGTAATGTGCCATATCTTTGTATTCCTTACAGTTCATTGTGCATAATAGATTCTCAATACGTGTTTGTTCAGCTGCTCAGAGAATAGATCAGAACATCAAGAGTTTAATTCTATCCTACTTTTCAGGGCCTATCATACATTCAGATTTAGGAAGCTGCATGGAACAAGGTTGCAACACATATGCCTGCGGATCCTTATGCATTACATCACTTTTGCCTCTCCCATAACCCTATACACCTAGCTCCAAGCGCACTTCAAAATATATGAGTCAAACACCTTAAATTTAATTTAATTAGCAATAGAATTCAAAATAAGAGTTTCAAAGGAAATTTGATTGCATGATTCTTAGGAGCAATTTTCTAATTGCATACGGCCAACAAAGCAGTCATTCTTATTTGATATTTGACTTGTCATTGTTACACATCCTTGCCTTTTCAGGCAGAATACTTAACTGACCTGCACAGTCAATTACTTTATAATACTGCCTGCTTAATTGGGCAGCCTTATTGGACTGTAAAATTTTACTCTACCCTGTGTTGCTTTTGGTTGAGTATCTTCATGTGTTAAGGGCCTGATGCAATTTCTCAATTTTAATTTAAGATTTGGAATGTGGGGGTTGCCAGGGCTGACTGGGGGAAGCAGATATGGAGTGCCCCTTCATGTTAACAGTGTAGGATCAATCACAATAACCACAAATCAGCCAGTGCAATATGAATTAGGAGACAGGCATTTCTAACAAGAGGAAAGGTGATTTTGCACTGAGATTATTTTTTGGAAGTTTATGAGAAAGTAAGTTGAATCAAATCACTTTTGCTGTTGTAATACTAGAAATGATATGGCAACTTCTGCCTGACAATGTCAACATATTTGATAGAACTTTGAAGTAGTTAGGAATGAAATACAGGGGTTAAGACCACCATGCAGTTGTACGGGAGTGTTTGGGGATGGGTCCAATTATTCCAACTTCTCTACAGATGGAGTCGACTTACTCATCCTTATCCTAATAAAGTGTAGAGATAGAGCTAGAGAGAAGTTCTGGCAATTGCTGTAAATTCCCAGTTTCCTCAATGAAGGTACAGTCTTACTCATCTCTCTGGATAGATCACCCCTAACATAAAAATAAGTCAAGAAATCCCCATAAAACCAAGCTCTGTGTCATAAATATGAATGATTACAATATTGGCGGTACCATCATACTATTTTTGCAGCATTTCCAGAATACCAAGAGTCAATGGAAAGTTTAGAAGGCAATTTGGTATGTTTTGCCAAATCCTATGATGAGTGCCAGAGGACCAAATCTGAGAGTTAGGCTTCTGGCAGCATCTTCTCCTACTCTCCACCTACCTCAGCTCTCCATCCCCTTCCTGCAAACCCTGGTCCCCTCTCCCCCAGGGACACATACCTGGCTGAAGGGCACTGTTCTACAGGTCTCCTGATGCACTTCATGGCTTTTGATGGGCAAGATGATCCCCTGAGAAGCCGGACTCATTCTGAACATGAAGTGGTGCCAGAATTTTTTGGCTTCTTCCCGAAGAGGAGATTTCTTCACTTGCATCCCATCCTTTGGCTGAGTGGGGGCATGCAGCCCAGGTGGGAAGTTCTCACTGATCAAGTCATGAGGTGGGTGCACTTCTTTCTCAGGTTTCTTCCAGAACCTTCCAAACCTGGAGAGCATCTTCTCTCTCTGCCTCTGGCCTTCCCCTGCAGTGCTGGCACCTATCAGGTGTGGCACTGCAACAAACAGATCTGGCTTTTCCTCTGCTTCCTCGTGGTTGCCCACGGGGAGCTCTCTGCGATTCCTTTCTAGGAGCACGAGAGAAGCAGACCTCGGACTCTGGCGGCCAGCCCAGTGCCGTGCAGCCTTCCCTAGAGGCAGGAGCACCAGCAGCTGAAGTAAGAGGAGATGCATGCTGTCGGGGGCCCACACTTCTTTGAGATTCACAGATGGCAAGGCGCAAAAAGGAGGCTCACTCTCTGCAGGACTATGAACAAGGAGATCCTATATATAGATACCTGCCTTGTGGGATGGGAAGGCAGGTGGTCAGTAGCCAGGCAGGGTAAACACATTTATTGTTTGCTTGGATTATGTAGTGCTAATGGTGTCCTGCCTTCACTTTGGTTTTGTGTATTTTAGAAGGCCCCAGTGAAAGCCTGGGACCCAGGGGGTAATTAGCTGACACTTTATTGTCTGAGACTGAAAGAGCAGTATTAGCAAAAACAACACATTCTTTGCCGGGATTTCCCATCACTGCTCTTAGAAGAAGGACCAGAGTCAGCTAACATTTGCGGTGCATCTGCTTTGTGCTGGGATAGAATAGATGAGATGTGTTTTTATGAGAGAAGTGTGTCAGACAAAACTAGAGGCATATATTTAGCAAAATCCCAGGTCTTTAGGCTCTTCTCACACACACTCACACACACACACACACACAAACACACTCACGGGAGTGGTCAAAGAAGTATATCAAAATTGTGTGGAAGGGAAAGGAAGAAATAGAAGGATGTTAACTTTGGTGAGCAGAGGACTCTCCATTTACTTAGATGTGGTTGGGGTTGTAGATTTTTGTATTGTAACAGAGTAAAGGGAATATATCCTCCTTCTCCACACATGGAAACTCACAATTCGCAAGTTAATCCCCTCACCTTAAGAATCAAATACTTGGTGCTAAATTTCACAACTGGTGGGTCATCAGATAAACTCTTTCAATTGTTCACAAATTTCTCAACAGGATCCTAAGTAATAGTCAGCTCATCAGTCTTCAGTGAGGATGGGGAACTGTCTCCCTCAAGCCGCCCTATTGATTTTTTTCCTTTCTCTAAACAAAGAGCCAGACTTGAGAACGTGGATTCTAAGAACCAGATTTGATAGCTCTGGGCATGAAGCTGGCTGGTCAATTCTTTACCTTAGAGAATCCACACCATCTTTTTTATTCTGTAGCAATTGATGACGAGGTTAAATAAAGATGGAGACAAGCATATTTCTTCAGGATCAAAGGAAAACTTGTTAGGTGACTCTCATTCAAAAATGTTATAAATTGATGTGGATCAAGGCAGCCCCAGGGAGAGAAGCCCAAGGCGTCTGGCTTACATGCTGATCTATATCATCCTCTGGGAAGCACAGGACATCCTGACTTGATTGTATCTAAAGTTGTAAGACCACACAATAACCAGACCCCACCTGCACTGATACCATTTTAATGACTTTTGTACGTGATCTTTCTTTGTCTAGTAAAAATAAGTCACATACTCATGCCTTATAAATTTAGCCCTAACCCTCAACACATTGCAGCTCTTCACTGCCCGTGGGTCCTGCCCCCATGCTATTCTCTGAATAAAGGAGCGCTACTACCAGACCTTGAGAGTTCAAGAAATCTTTCTTTCGACTCCTCAGCTCACCAAGCCCACGTCATAAATCAGGCAAGGATATGAGAAAGAAACACATCTAAGGGCCAGCCCAGTGGTGCAGTGGTTAAGTTGGCACGTTCTGCTTCAATGGCCTGGGATTTCCAGGTTCAGATCCTGGGTGCAAATCTATGCACTACCTGTCAAGCCATGCTGTGGCAGGCATCCCACATAAAATAGAGGTAGATGGGCATGCATGCTAGCTCAGGGCTAGTCTTCCTCAGCAAAAAAAAAAAAAAAAAAAAAAAGGAAAGAAAAAAAGAAAGAAACATATTAGAAAACTGAAACTCCAGAATTGAGACCAATCGACTTTCCACACCATTTGGACAGTATTTTCATTGGGAATCGATCCAATACTTGCTTATATTTCTCCTCTTTCAACTTAATCACCTTATTCCTTGCTTTCAGTAACATACATAATCCTAGAACATGTCCTCTTTTTTTTTTTCAGTACTGATTAAGCTTTCTTCCCAAGAAGTGACCCATTAGAATCTTTTTTCCAGACACTTGTGTTCTTTTTAATCGTCATGTCTGATTTCTGTGAGATAAAACCTCAAGTGAGTTCCTTTACCTACAATAATGCACTATTTTATAATGCACCACTTTTTCAGAATTCTATCAAAAGAGATATATTTTACTTGAACCAAATAGCCATAGAACCTGTGCTACTATTAATGACGGTAGAGCTGAGTCATACTAAATGAGCATTACTATTTTTCATATTGTTTTAATTGCCTGCTGTTTGAATTTCTTAATTCCCCTCGGCCACCCAAGGCAATAGGCTTTCCAGAGCTGACCACTCTGCCCCTTGATTATAAATATAGTATGGACCCAGCTCTGATATATTTCCTGATCCTTTTTAAACTCCACATTTAGTGCCTGAAGTTCCATTGCCATCGATGAGAGTATCCAGCATTTCCCCAAAGGGAAGACTATTCCAAGGATTCCAGGCGGGGTCTCAGGTTGCTCGTCTCTGAACATAGGATGCAATTCAAATAATTTCTGTTGAATTAAAATTTGTAGCAGACTCACTTTGGAGGCCAGGCTAGATCTAGAAGATGATAGAAAATGATACGAACTTGGCTCCTGCCCTCCAGCAGGTTGCATCGTCTAGTGGAATCATACATTTCATAACTTTATTATATTAGCTGTAGGGATGTCACTTATTCATTTGTAACTTTTTTTTAGTCCTAAACTCCTCTTCTTCTGATCCCAATTTTGCTGTTTATAAATGTCATTTAAAAACTACTCGTGGAGAATTTCCTTTTGCTGTTCTGTCATTCCTGTTGAGAAAATGTGCAAATATCTTGAAGGGTAAATATAGCAAAATAAAGCCTTCTGTGATGAGAACTATGGTCCCTAAGTATGGCTTTTACAGCTAAGGGCAGATGACGTTCGCCTTTCACCACTGTGTCCTTTCATCAAGCCTAAAGCTATGTATATGATATGCTCTATTTACTTTTAAGAACATAGACAAACATTTTGGAGCTTTCAGCAAAAGCTTGCTGCCTCTTGGGTCTCCGGTGATACAGGCATCTAGTTACCTCTCAGTGTGAATGAAGCCAAATGGAGCTGGGTGCGGAGAGGGCCTCCAGTCACAGCAGGAAGCCTGTGTATGGAGAGAGCCCCACAAATTGTTGGTCCTTAGTACCAAATGCCACAGTGAAAGGCAGGCCTGAGCCTACATGACCCCAAGCCTGCTAAGTCCACTTCCTGGGACAACGTCAGGCCTTTGTGAGAGCCAGAGGGGCCAATCTCATAATCCATTCCAATTTACAATTCAGTCTCAGCACGACCTGAACTCTCTGATTTCAACCTGACCTGGTTTTCCTAGGCACTAAGATGTCCTCAAGACCAGATAGAGCTCCCAGTGTGCTGTGAGAGGACAGTAACAGCTACGTCTTCTGTCCCTCTTATGAATCTCAGAAGGGAGCTAAAGAGTGGTCTCGTGTGCTCTGAGGTAAAACAGAGAGGCTAAGATCTTTCCTGAAAACCCTGGATCTAAACCCACAAAAGGTGAGAGGCAGTGTTGGGGTAGGAGGTGGGCACTGGAGTTAAACTTAAAGACAGAAAAGGGAGTTTGGGTTGATGAATTTGTGGAAGGAATCTGTTTAGGGCACATCCATTGCCTCACAACTACCTCTCTCTTCAAAATATGGAATAGCAATAGTGTCATGGGAGTTTAGACTATTTAAAACAAACAAACAAACAAAACAAGGCAGAATCGTTCTTTTCTTTTCCAAAACACAGGAAAGAGGGCAAGTTAGGGTTAGTGGTTTCCACCTAAACCTTTTAACATGATTCAGTTTGGTAAATTATTCAAAGTGTAGAACTCTCCCCCCACTGCACTCCCCTCCCTGCCACTTTCTGTGGAAAGAGCACATGAGGAAGGACCTCACTCCCCAAAGCTGCTCACTTATTGGACTCATTGATGCATTCATCCACACAGCATGTATTTGAGTGCCAACTCTGTGCTAGGTCCTGGGAGTAAAATGGTGAGGGTCCAGGCCCAGTGGAGTTTGCGGTCTAGAAGGAGAGTCTGGTTTATTCAACATAAGTTACACAAAGAAAACCTAGGCAGCACCATTCCTGTACTAATCAGAGACTTTCCAGTAGATCCAAATCCCAAAGGCACTGTGCACTGCCACATTGTGTTTCTGCTAATTTTATTCAATAAATATTTGTTGAGTGCAAGGAAGTGCAATAGATGTGTGATAATTTTCTTTTATTTTTGATTAGGTAATAAATATAGGTAAGAACAAAATTCAAATAACACAAAAAGTTGTGCAATGAAAGACAAATCTTCTTCTTACCTCCCAGGCTTCCTGTCCTGCCATGGAGGCAATCACTGGAATCAACTTCTTTATATTCAATCTTTTTAAGTTGTCACCTGTTATGGGCCAAATTGTGACCCCCAAAATCCGTATGTTGAAGTCTTAATCCTCAGTACCTCGGAATGTGACTGTATTTGAAGATAGGGCCTTTAAAGAGGTAATTAGGTTAAAATGAGGCCGTTAGAGTAGGTCCTAATCCAAGAAAACCGATGTCTTCACAAGAAAAGGAGATTAAGACAAAGACACACACAGAGGAAACACCGTTTGAAGACACAAGGAGAAGACAGCAGTCTACAAGCCAAGGAAAGAGCCCTCAGAAGGAAACAATCTTACCGACGTCTTGATCTTGGACTTCCAGCGTCCAGGACTGTGAGAAAATAAATTTCTATTGTTTAAGCCCCCCAGTCTGTGGTCCTTTGTTATGGTGGCCCAACAGACCAATTCATCCCTTGAAGAGAACAAAATGTGTAGCCAATAGAGAAGGACAAAGATTAAATGGCATAGCATGCCACAAAAATTCCCCATTTCCACTTTTAGGCACTGATCCCTGAATTCCCTTTTAAGGTCAGATTATTCTGTTCACAGTGTCAGTGTTCTTATTGTTCTCTGTCCAAAACACTCCCACACTATGGAGACGCATTTTATTTTTTGCAACTGAGGATGTGTCTATTACTGTGTACAAGTTACGGATAATACCTAAATGTGACTAGTGAACTTCTTATCAAGATTGCAGAGGGGGCTCCTGCCAATCTGAGAAGTAGGCCAAGGCGGCTGAGGTGACTTCTCCGTGTGCCCTGCCATCCATCCATCCCCCACTGCCCACAGCCTCTATGTATGGCCAGCCCAGGATGCCTTCACTGGTGCTAAACCTGTGTCGTGCTTCTTCTTTTCCATCCTTAAAGTTTACCTTGATCATTTTTCATTCTGCAGAAAGCTGCTCTCAGAGAGAGTAATGTAACTGGAAGTAACTCTGGACTTGAAGCCAGAAAAACTTTATCCGATTCCTGGCTCTGCCTTACAGCTTGTAAAATACATGATCTCAGGTATTTAACTTCATGTCCATAAGCCTTGCCAGGGACAATACCAGCTGCCCTGTCTTCCTTACCTGGCTCATTGCCTTTTTTGTTTTTACTCCTCATCCTATTACCCTGGGTGACTTCAGCGTCCACATGGATGCGTCTGACCAATAACATGCCATCAGTATTACATGATGTCCCATTCAAACCCCTGGTAGAAATCTGATGACCCCGCTCCAACTGGTCTCCCCATCCCCATCACATTCTGACCCCTGTTATTACCAGGAATTGCTCCACCTCTAAACTGTGAATTTCACATTCTACTCTCTTGTGACATGCTGTTCTATCAGTTCTCTCACTCAGTTGTGCCTACAGCATCTGTTTTCTGCTTTATCCTTGCAATAGCACTACCACAATTGTCGTTAAATAATTATCTGTGTCAACATTTGTTTAACATCTGTCTCCACTTTAGATTTTAAAGTCCCTGAAAGCAGGGGCTATGTCTTTCTTAGTCACCATCTCAGGCCCTGGAACAGTTTTTTCCATGTAGTAGATGCTCAAAAATATTGTTTAAAAATAAAGGAATGTATGAGTGAATATTTAGAATTCTCTGGTCTTCACTTCCTTCCCTATCTGGCTTGGTTTCATGGCCCATCACTTAAAACTTTTGCAGGATTGCCAACTCCCTTGCTCTTTTTTCCTTTTCTTGCACCCATTTAGTAAAATTTCACCCCTGGAAATACCCAGCTGTTCACTTTCCCTTGGCCACACCTGGGCTGTGGAATGCAGAGATGATGACAAAATGGCAAAAACTGAGTCTATACAAATTAACTATCTCCCATCTTAACAGAACCCTCAGTTCTGCCCAACAATCTTTCTGATTACTCTAGTCAACTCTCTCTTCATTTTCCATATAGATTATTTAAAAATCTTCTCTGATTATCTCAAACCTTTGTTCTGCCTCTTTCCTCATTTTCAATAAATGACCTCACCCCTTCTTCCACAAAGAAAGATCAAAGCCATCAGATGAGAGAGCTTCCTCCCAAATGGAAGAGTTTCCTCCCATTTGACCATCACACCATACCAATTCACTCCTCCTTTCCAATCTGCCCTTGGAATTCCATCCTTTCCAACCTAGTTTAACGAGTAGTCTCCTCCCGTATCATCAAACTCCCTTCACTCCAGTGGCTGCCCCCCATCAGCATTTGTAAAATGTTTGCTTGTTTTGAATCATTTTCAAATGTCTCGATTTAATAAAAGGTTTCAGGTTCTGCACTTCGGCGTTGTCTTCTGCCTTCACAGGCAAATTTTGGGAAGAATTATCCAAACCCATTCTCCACTTTCTCATATCCTCTGACATACCACCTCACTGAAGTCTAGCTTTTTGCTCCAGCACTCCTTTAAATCTTTCTTCCCAGGATCAATCATCCATGCCTTCTTGTAGCAATTGGAACTCGGCAGCATTTTACTCATTTCTCATTAATTTGGTCCTAAATAAAATGGAGAAAGAAAGGGAGGTCAGAGTGGGAGAAAGAGCCATGAGAATCCTAAAGTATTAAGCTACAAGAACAGACCTGCCATCCAGCCAGCTCTCTAGATAGTAGAGGATTTTTACAAGGAAACCAGCTCACTCGTAACACCAGGATTTGTTTGGGGCTCCAGAAGCCAGGTCCCTTCTTTACTCTGCCATTTAGTGCTTCCTCAAACTTGGTTTAATTTGGGTGCACAAATGTCATCCTATCCAGGGAATGAAGGCTCCTCCAAGGCTGGGTCTGTGTTTGCTGGAAACTGCACTGTCAGCAACTTTGACAACAGGGATTTTTGTTTAAAGCATCTTTCTGTTTCTTTCCCATTCCTGGCTCCTCGCTCGGCACTTTGGAAGTTAATGAATATTCGTTTTAACATACCAAATCCAACAAAAATGTGGGCAGAAACTTCTGACACAGGTCCTTATTGTGCTTTGCTTTCTAAGAGGTATCTCTCTGTCCTGGAGAACTTATCCTTAATTCTCTGTGTTTAGACCCTGTTTTAAAATCAAATTTCCACTGGATCTGGGAAGACTCAGAATAAACCTTTCTTTATTTCCCAGCATGGCTCAGTCTCAGAGTAGGTCTTTGAACTTTGTCCTACCAGACACAGTTCCCAGGCAAGTCTCTCCTGGAGAATAATTACACTCCTAGAAAAGGTAACTCATGCCAGAGGACTCTATGTGTGTTAGGTAACTTTATGTAGCTTGTAAATTGTTTTCCTCCCTTTGGAAGATGGGGGTAACGTATCACCAACAGAAGTGAGTGTAGGGGACATCCGTCTGAAAACCATTCTCCCACTAGCCACCTTGCCAGTTTCTGCTTATACAATGCAGACAGCTTGGGGGAACCATATTGTCCCTATAAGCTCATAACACATGGACAAATGATTAAAAACACATGGAAAAGAGTTCCGTGGCTAAACTAAAATTCAGATGGGAATGGAAAATCAACTTGCAAAGCTTTCAACTGACTCGGGGCCAAATGTAGGACAGAATGCAAGGAGAAGTTGCCAAAAGGGAGGGAAGTTGGAGAAAGAAGCAAGTCCCGGATAGGAAACCTAAAACAATGACACCTTGTATTGACAGTTCTCTCTAAGTCTCTCCAAGAGTAGGCACCAAAATCAACTCTGGAAATATTAAGACCATCATTTCATGAAAGATTTTAGACAGATTTATATTTTCTACCCTCTATAAATAAAGGTTGGCTTGATTCTTTTGGCACCATCTACGCAGAAACATAATGTTAAGTATCTGTAACATAAATATTAAAATATTACACACTTTTCCCTCCAAGGTGTGGGAATTAAATAACAAGGTGGCATGAGACAAACTGTGAAAAATCACGACAATAAAATGCAAAAGCAAAGCAGAACTTTCCAACCAAGCTTGCCTTCTGTTGTGCACCTGACCCTGGGCCCAAGTTTGCCATAAAGCTGGGTAGGCTTTAGTCATATCTGCAAAAGTTAAAATCCTGGTTCAAATCTGAAACTCTAAGAAGCCTGTTATTTGCAGCTAGTCACTAAAATGATCCGATTCTGACAGGTAGGAACTATGGAGACAAGAAGGTGATTTACTAGGAGCCAAGCTCTGCTAGTCTTCCACTGGGAAACACCTTTCTCTCTGTTTAGCACCATTTAAGTCTTCATGTGTTCATCTGGGGGCATGGTGAATCCTCAACACTTGCAATAAGTGTGTTCCTTAAATACTGAAGGCAAAAAAACTTTTGAAAGTGTGGCTGCATGGAGGAGCTATTCTTAGAAAATAACTATCACCCACGTCCTTAGCCAACAATCTTTCAGCAAAGCAATCCTTTCTGTCACGTGGAAAACTATCCCCTAACTTGTCTCTCTTTATGATGAGAGTCGTGTATCATAGATCACGTCTGAAAGCAAGACATACGGGGTTTTAAAAAGGGTTTCCCTGGTCATCTGAATTTCTCCCCAAACTGGAAACGTGTCCATGTTCAACACAAATATTCTAACATGCAGGAAAGTTCTTACTTGTAACATGGAACTTTAGAACCCTCCCATGTCACTCTCCCACCCCCAGCTCCTGCTTGGTTGCTTCCTGGTGAGGAAGAGCGCTGTTTGAAATTGTCATCCTCTTCCAAGTACTTTGCATCACACACACACACACACGCACGCACTTTACAGCTTTTAGAAAGACATCTTTATTGAGTGCCAACTATGTCCCAGGCGTATTCTTTATAGTTTCACATTTAGTTTTCACAACAATTTTTCCAGGAAGTTATTGTTATCCCCACTTTATAGGTGAGAAACCTAAGTTTAGGGAATTTAAGATGCACAGCTGGTAAGTGGTGGAATTGAGACATAAACCCACCTCACGTTTTTCTCCCCTGTCAGTGTGTCTATTGCAATGTAGCTGTTAAAATGGTCATACATTATTTTATATTCTGCTATTTTAAATTAACATTACGATAGAATTATAATTTTAATGGAGGTAATATAATATTCCATTAAGCATTCTTCCGTCATTAGATATTTAAATCATATAATTTTGTTCCAATTTTTTATTGCCCCTGAAATAAAGATATCTTCATGCATAGAGTTTTTATTTTCCTTTGAAAATTTTCCATTATGTAGAAATTATTTTGTTTCTCTTTCTTTAAACAGGTTTATTCAAGTATAATCGACATACAATATACAATACGTATTTAACGTGTACAATTTGATAATTTTAGATATCTATATGCATCTGTGAAACTATTACTACAATCAAGATAGTGAACACATCCGTCACTCTCAAAAGTCTCCTTGCATCCCTTTGTGATCCCTTCTCCTGCCCGTTCCTGTCCTCCTCTCCCATTCCCAGGTAAATCCCTATTTGTTTTCTGTTACTATAGATTAGTTTGCACTTTCTAGGATTTTCTATGAATGGAGTACATACACATTATGTATTTTATTTTGTCAGGCTTCTTTCACTCAATGTAAGCATTTTGAGAATCATCCATGTTGTTGTATCAATATCTCATTTGTTTTTATTCCTGAATAGCAGTTCATTGTGAGGATATACTATAATTTGTTCATCCATTCACATAACAATGGACATTTGGTTGTTTACAGTCTTGGCTGTTACGAGTAAAGCTGCCATTGAACATTCATGTCTAAGTATTCGAATGGAAATAGGCATTCTTTTCTCTTAGGTAAATACCTAGGAGTGGAATGGTTGGATCATATGGTGGGTATATGTTGAACTTTTTAAGAAACCACCAATTTTTTTTCCAAAGTGGTTGGACTATTTTATATTTCCACCAGCAGTGTATGAGGGTTCCAGGTCCTTCACATCCTTGCTAACACTTGGTATGGTCAGTCTTTTAAATTTTAGCCATTTTAATAGCTGTATAATACTATTTCATTGTGACTTTAATTTACAATTCCCTAAGGACTAATGATTAATATGTTGACATATTCTCATGTACTTATTTGCCATCCATATAACTTCTTTGGTGAAGTATCCGTTGAAATCTTCTGCCTATTTAAAAAAATTTTTATTATTGATTTTTAGGGCATTTTTTTTCCAATATGGTCTGGATACAAGTCCTTTATCAGATATACGTAGAGTAAATATTCTCTCCCAGTGTGTGGCTTGTCATTCGCTTGACAGTGTCTTGGCCAAGATGTATTTTCCTTTTGTGTATATTGTTGGATTTGAATTGGTAAAATTTTGTTTAGACTTTTTCCATCTGTATTCATGAGAGATATTGATCTGTAATTTTCTTATAATATTTTTGTATGGTTTGGTATCAGAGTAACACTGGCCTCATAGAATGACTTAAAAAGTATTCCTTTATCTGCAATTTTCTGGATGAGTTTTGTAGAATTGATACTATTTCTTCCTTAAATATTTCTAGAATTCAATAGTGAAGCTATCTGAACCTGGAATTTTCTTTTTGAGAAAGTTTTAAAATATAAATTCAATTTCTGTAATAGAGGATTTCTTCATTACCTTTTTTTATTGAGCTTTGATAGTTTGTGTCTTTCAAGGAATTTGTTCATTTCATTTAAGTTGTGTATTGGCGCAAGCTGTTTATGATATTCCCTTGTTATTTTAGTAGGATGTATTCTATAGATTCTATAGAATGAGAAGTGTTGTCACTTCTCATTCCTGATATTGGTAATCTGTGTCCTCTCTCATTTTTCCTAATCAGTCTGGTTAAAAATTTGCCTATTTTATTGACCTCAAAGAACAAGCTTTTGGTTTCATTGGTTTCCTCTATTGCTCTTCTGGGGTTTTTTTCCATTAATTTCTCCTCTATTTTTTATTTCCTTATTTCTGCTTTCTTTTTTTTCTAGTGTCTTAAGGTGGAAGCTGAAGTGATGACCTTTCTTCCTTTCTATATAGGCGTGTAATGCTATAAAATTTCCCCCAGTACTGCTTTAATGGCATTCCACAAACTTTGATACGTTGTGTTTTCAGTTTTATTCAGTTCACTCTACTTTCTAAATTCCCCTCTGATTTCTTCCTTAGCCCATGAGTTAAAGAAGTCTATAATTTAGTTTCCAAACACTTAGGGATTTTCTAGAGATATTTCCATGATTGATTTCTAATTTAATTCTCTTGTGACCAGAGAACATATTTTGTATGACTTGCATCCTCTCAAATTTATCAAGACTCATTTTATGTCCCAGAATATGGTCTGTCCTGGCAAATGTTCCATGTCTACTTGAAAGGAATGGACATATATTCTGCTGTTGTTGGGTGGAATGTTCTATAAAAATCAGTTATGTTAATTTGGTTAACAATGTCCACACTTCTATATCCTTACTGATTTCCTGCCTACTTGTTCTATCAATTATTGAGAGAGGGTTAGTATTAACATTTCTGACTGTAATTATAGATTTGTCAGTTTCTACTTGCAGTGCTATCGTTTTTGCTTCATGTATTTTTAAACTTTGTTATTAGATACATAAATGTTTAGGATTATTATGTCCTCTTGATGTATTGACTCCCTTAAACTATAAAATAACCTTCTTTATCCTCGGTAATAGTCTTTGCTCTAAAATCTACTCTGATATCTATATAGCCACTCCAGCTTTCTTTTGATAGTTTTAGGATGGTATATCTTTTCCCATATTTCTTCTATAGGGTAACTTGGGATTGACTGCCTTCGGGAAGCGAAAATACAGATGGGGATAGAAGCAAAAGGTGAACTCATGCTTCATTGCTCGGAAAAAGTATTGTGGGGTTACCATAAGGCTTTTAATGGAAGTGTTGGTTGATTTTTTGTTCCTTTCTGTCTTAAGATAAACTAAACTTTATTGCCTAGCAGAATACAAGACCTATAAAAACTGTTCAAAATGAACAGTTATATGTGTAAGTTATGAGGATAGTATATTCATTTCCTGCATGATCCTGTTCTAAAGACTTGTAAAATTAACTTTAAGAAAATCATGGCATTCTGGACATTACAGACATCCAGACACATTCTAGCATAAGTAACAGTTCTCCCGTGATTGATGGGGAGAAAGAGGAGAAAGACCAATAAAGCAGTACTGTAAATTTAAAAATATATCCAATTGGCATTCCCTTCCCTTTAACCAACTATTTAAGCAAATAAACGAAAACCTGGGTGAGACATGGGGCAAAGACTGGAAAAAGTATCTTGGATGAGTCAGAAAAAAACACAGCAAATATATCAACCCATTTATAGCTTTCTAAAATAAAGTTTTATATGGTGATTTTTAATGGCTTTTTTTATTGAGATATACTTCTTATAACATAAATTCACCATTTAAAAGTATACATGTGAGTGGTTTTTAGTATATTTATTATGTTGTGCAACCATCACTACAATCTAATTCCAGAACATTTTTATCCCCTCATAAAGAAACCCTGTACCTATTAGTAGTTAGTCCCAATTTCCCCTCCCCCCCCCCACCCCCTGGCAACCACTAATCTACTTTCTGTCTTTACAGATTTTCCTATTCTGGACATTTCGTATAAATGGAATTATTCAATACGTGGCCTTGCACATCCATCTTCTTTCACTTACAATATTTTCAACTATATGGTGGATTTTATCATACTCATCATTCAGAGATATTTTACTTGAATATAATAAAACCCATTGCTCAGAGTGGTAATAGATACGGGAATAATTGGAGGAGGTCCAGCCTACAATTTGGAAGACCCTGGTTCTAGTGCTGGTTTCATCCCACTTTAACTTCTGAGGACTTTGGTCTCTTCTGCTGTATAAGGATGTTAGATGAGATGATATCAAAAGTCTCTTTTGCTCTTTCTGTTACTCCAGGAATCTCAAAAACAGAGAGACACACACTGCTTGTCTTTTTGGAAAAAAATATTTATTGCAAAATCAATTAACTATATTTGAAAACTTTAGTTCCTAACTTGATCTGGAGACAGGAAATTTGGGACAGCTGCTATCAACAACACTTTGACCTGATTATAAACTCAGGAAGTTAACACCAACTTCTTTATCAGGAAGAAATATAACAAAAGAAAGCCTGAGCTCTTTGCACCGGTGTGTGTTTTCCTCCAATTCTGAAAAGGGATAATGTAATCAATGGTTTCCACTGTGACTTCCTCCCTGATAAAAAGCTCCATGCTTAAAATAAGTATTAGAAAGTTGCATATATGGCACTATGCATTTATACTTTTATTTTCCTATCTCATTCACTACAATACCTCCATATCTAGAACAATGTCAGGAGCAGGGTTGGTACTCCATATTCTATATTTGTTGAATGAATAGGTGGATGGATGGGTGGGTGGGTGGATGGATAAAAGTCATGTAATTAAAGGCCGATCTAAACAGCAAAGATTAAAAAAAACTACGTTGAGTTTTCTTTTCCATCTCTTCTTACAATGGTAGAATCATTGAAACCTAAAATGCATGTGTCCCCAGGAAAATTATAAGATGTTAAAAACCAAAAGAACAGAGGCTCAGAACTAGAGATAAGTTTATTTTATTAATTTTCATACAACACTAGATACAGTACATTTAACATGCTGCTTTGTTGCAGAAATTAATCAGCACCAGTTTATGGTTTAAATTACACAGAACCATAGTGTTAATGAAAATATGTGCATATTCTTTTTGGCTGTATTAAAAATAAGAAAAAACAAAAACATCAAAACTATCACTTGGTTCATTTTAACCACTCCTTAGAAGGAGTTGAAATTATTATTATATGTTTTTTAAGTTTATTTTTAGCAAATATATGATGTATATTTGTTAAAGATCAAACATCAGAAGATTCTGAAAAGCTACACACTATTTAGCCGGGTTGACACCCTTGGATAAAATGGAACTTTTCCTGAAACAGTATCCAAGTCTGGGGAGAAGAGTTGGATGGCATTCACGTCCTTTTTTCTGCTCCCCTCCTTCTTAGCTACCATCAGTCCCCATCTCTTCCTGCTCAATTCTTCTCTCCTCTCTCCTCTCCTATAATCTCCCATTCTCATTCGACTCATTGCTCCATTTCCTTCCTTCCTGCTCTCACTAGAATCTGAAGGGTGACAGTGACCGTTCAAGTGGAGGGAAACACGACACATTTACTTCTTGACGCCCTGACTCAAAGCCCAATCATAAGAAAGAAATGAAGGGCATGGTAAACATTGTCCAGCATCCAAACTTGCCTGAATTTTTATTCGTATCTTCTTTCAATGATGAATACTTTCATGATCAGGAATATTTTTAAATATTCTTCTAGTATTTCTACTTGCTATAAAAATCAAAATATTCTCTTTTTGGGCTACCATTTGCAATTACATTTAAATACTATTGTCATTGCAGAAATCTATAATAAAACCTACCATGCTGATCAGGTTCTATATAGTACCATGGTTCTGGATTTCCAGCTTTAAATACTTAATATAGTTCTAGAGTTCCAGTAGGGAGGAGTGACCCCCAAATTCCTCATTCCTTGAACTTATACTTTCCCTCCTAGGATGTAACCTCTTAGGTAAACATCTCTTCTCATCTGGCATCCCACCTTTCCACACTGCAGAGCCAGCGAATCAGAAGGGGTTGGAACTGCTATGGAGGATGGGTTTTGCATCTTTTGATTGAACATCAGAGACTGCTGTGTCATCCAGGAGACCTGCATATTGTACTGGTCCAGAGCTTACTTGTGATATCTAAGGTTGGGAGCCTCTTGACTCCACAGTGATGCTTAAATTTAAGTAGAAAGTAGAGTCTAAAGCTTACCCCAACCTCTCTTTGTAAATACTTTATTAATCAAAATCTTGATAAATGAGCAGAAATAAAACAAGCTTGTCATGTTTTTAAATTTCTTCAGTCTTTTTTAGTTTCACTCAAGGTATTATGATAATGAAACCTGCACCAAAGCTTTGGTCTACTTGGCAGCCCCATTCTGATTCTGAAATTACCCTGGTGCCCATATAGCAAGTTACATTTGGCACAACTATATTTTTCAGTGATTATGAAAAGAGGAAAATTATGAGTAACAATTTCAGAAATAAATTTCTAATTTCCTGTAATTAAACCCTGATTTCAGAAGGGAGTTCTTGTAAGCCTGCAAATATACTTCGCTGCTGCAAAATGTTTCACTCAGCTGACATTACAAATGAATAAATTACCTTTACATTAGAGAATCAAGTTAACATGGCATTTCTACAAATATTAAAAGATTTAAGGACTAAAAATTGTATCAAAATCCATTCTGAGAATACAAGCTTTCAAGGCTCTGTTTTCAGTATTATTTTTTTTGTTCATCAGCATAGTTCATTGGGACACTTCTGAAGAAGCAGTATTTTTCTTCCATATGTTAACAATCATTCATATATACTCTTAATTCCAAATATCCTTGAGAAATGCTAGTTAGTACTATAAACATGAATGAGGAGAGAGGCTTATATTACTTCAAATTTCTCACTATTCTGTAAGGCCAGGGCAACCCAATCATGAGCTTTGCAAACGTACGATGCTAACATTCTTTTGGGAAAAGGAGATCTGTCTCATGGGTAGTGATGGGTAGATCTCTGAAGGACAGGTAGCCCCTGAATTCTTACCTGAACTAGAGATTTACAGATGAGCTTCCATCTGCAAGATTCTTCCATCTAAAGCCTTCCTTTTTCACCACAGAGAATTCTCCTTTTTATCCAGAGCCTCTAATCTCAGGTTTCACATTTAAAAGGGCTGCAAAGGGACAAAGCAACCCTTCGCAGTCCAGCTTTGATTTAATGAACTGGTAGGGTTAGCTTCAGACTGAAGTGATAGAAGCACTTGCAATATAGATTTCAAAATGGACGCATTTGAGGTGTTGAGACAAAAAAAAAAATCCAAGGACCATGAAATGGGTACTGACTGAGATTTGGAGTGGGGTCGGTGTGGGCATCTTCTGGAATCGGCAAATCGTGTATCTTATAATATTTGAGGCATTTATTTTGAAAGGCATTGAGGTGCAAGAATTGTATCACTTTCTCTAAGAAACGCTTGTTTATCCAACTTCCTGGAACTATTCATCTGTGCTCCTTTTTCACTAGATAGAATCACTCATACACTATGATAAAAAACTGTACCAAGTCAATCATGACTCCTTGTTTTCTCTTAAGCAATATGCACAAATCCTGTAAATAAATAGGTGAGATATCTCAAGCGGACACCTGTAAGGCTAGTGACATTTAGGGTTTCCTGGAGCATACATAATTGTGACGCTTGCCTTTCCTACAGTTCTTTGTCTGCCATTTCCCTTGTCTTTGAACCAAAACACAGTTCTTTCCAGACTTTGAATGTTGAGGGGGCCCTCTCCTCCAGTTGGTGAAGGTGACAGTTTCGCCACCGATCCACTCCCAGTGGCCAGCACGCGCTCTGTCATTCAAACCTAACGTGAACCAAAACAATATGTCAAATGATTTTATTACATTTATACTTGGACATCATATCAGTCTATTGTTCTAAGCTCAATAACCACATGCAAACATGGGCCTAGGTTCTAAAACACAGACTAGGAACTGGAAATCCTGTAAGACACACTTAAGAGCATAAGGCTTTGGGTCAGGCAGATCCGAATCCAAACCCTAGCTCTACCACTCGCTAGCTGAGCATTTTGGGGCAGGCTTCTTAAGCATCCTGAGTTTTAGTTTCCTCATTTAAGAAATGGGCATAAAAATAGTATATCTAGGGCTGTTATGAGGATTAAATAAAATAATCCATATAAAGCTTATACATATCTAAGTGTTTAAAACAGCAGCTTTATTGTTCCTATTACCCTTCAGGCAGAAGTATCCCAGGGAGACAGATACACTCTTTTCTATTCTTCTTCATTATTTAAATGTCTTGCTTTTCATATTTGAAAGTAACGTACTATGTATTATTTTTAGTCTGGAGCTTAAGATTTTTTTCAGTCTACTACAATCCCAATAAAAAGCAGCTTTTCGACTTGCCTCTCTACTCCCACTGGGAATTTTTGCAACTTATACTTAAATGTTATAAAGCTCTTGTAATTTTTCTTAAAGAAATATTCCTCCTCCTCCCTTTCTTTCATAATAGAAATGAGAATAAAATGAGAAAAGAATCCCTTGCATGATCTGACATCTCCCAAACCAGATTTGACTGTGAAAACAGTCTTAGTTTCATAGCATACTACCTTCTCCCAACTGATTCTCAGTCAATGTTTTTAGGTAGAATGAAATGAAATACTTTTGGTTAAAAATAACCTATCTTCTTCTGGACAGTTTCATGAACTATTGATCACGTGATGCTGTGCCGTGAGATAGAGCCTTGTGGGGATACAGCCTTGAGATCAGTCATTGCGGGTGCAGGGAACACAGCCTCCAGCCTCAACTTAATACTCTAGAAATCTCCGAATTCAGAGACTGACTATCACAGAGCTTTGAGAAGCCAAAAGTGGGTTTATTAGAGTTCCCTCAAATACAATACCTTTAAGGAGAGATGGTGAGAACATTAACTTTGATGGGCCCTGAGAAGTCTATTTCTAAAGTGGCTTCAAAATATTTGTATTATTAAAATTGTAGAAAACATCAAAGCTTCAGAGAATAAGCAACAAAATTACAATCACCTATTCTTCTCATGTGGAGGCAAAATATTTCTAATTGTTTGGCATATTTCTTTTGATATATATATGTACATGTATATGTATGGATTATATATGTATAAATCACATGTAAACAAACTTATTTTTTATTCTAAATTATTTCATGCTTCATATAGCTGTGGATTCTGCTTTTTTACTTAGCACCTTGCCACTAATGCCAGAACATTGCATATTTTATATATAATATGCAGCCAACATGTATTTATTGAATGAATCAATAAACATGAGGCATTTTGCCATGCCTTTAATATTTAATGCCTTACAAAGCATTAAATATAAAATATTCCTTCATATGGCTATACTATAATTTATTTGACCATCCCCTATTTATAGCTATTTCTAATTTTTTACTGTTAGAAATATCATTTGTTGAGCTCTCTTACTTATAAATCTGACCACATCTCTTATTATTTCTTTGAGGTAGACATCTCAAAATGAAAGTATTGTGTCAAAAGGTTTAAGATGAGTTTTAAAACATGGACAGTCTACCATCTAACCATTGCTTGTAACCGTAAGTCACAATCATTTGGCCCATGGGAGGTTGACGCCACCTTCACGTTCCTGCCTCGCTCCTCAGGGCAGCACAGATACTTGCCTATCCAAAAGGACTTTCTTCCACTGATGCTCCAGAGCCATCGCATGTGCTGCCTGGAGAGTACAGTTACAAGGCTGCCCAGGTGACTACATACAAACAAACAGACATGAGAGCATCAGTGACAAGGAGTTTAACATTTCTGCTGATAAGAAATACATAACGGAAATAAAAATCAGTTTAAACTAGATACGTAGCAAGAACTTTCCAAGATTTTAATACTCTAGTTTTTTACTTTAATGAGCATCTTCAGGGTTTGGGTAGGGGACAGCAAAGAAATTGAGATTTTATTATAATATGTCAGCTTTTTTTCTTTCGTTCTTTCTTTCTTTCTTTTTTTTTTTTTGCTGAGGAAGATTAGCTCTGAGCTAACATCTGTTGCCAATCTTCCTCATTTTTTTTTTGAGGAAGATTAGTCCTGAGCTAAGATCTATGCCAATCTCCCTCTACTTTATATGTGAGTTGCCACCACAGCATGGCTGACAACTGGCATAGGTCCACGTCTGGGATCCAAACCCACAAACCTGGGCCACTGAAGCAGAACGTGCTGAATTTAACCACTATGCCATGGGGCCAGCCCCTATAGTATCTGGGCTTTAAACCACAAATTCAATAGGTTTTAAACATCTTTGGAAAGTCAGCAACTGCCTACTTATAGAGATCAATTACTTAATGCCAAAATGTTACTCTTCTCACAGAAGTTTATTTCTAAACAGGATAAATTTGGCAATTATCCAGTTAATTCGATCAGTAAGATAACCCAAACTATTCATTTTGGTGTGTTTTGTCAAATACCCCAATAATTGTGACCCTTTCACCATACTCAGTGAAAAGAGCACGACATCACTGTCAAAACTTCATATGTTGTGTAGAAGTTAAAACACCTGTTCTTACAAACATATATAAATATTTTCCCTAAAATAGAATTCTTTATGAATTATTTTTACAGCTAGCTGAATTATTCCTATAAGCAATATTTGATGGTGTCTAACTCTGAGTAATGCTCATTAAAAGCTCTTTTAAAATGCTTTAAGGAGCCTGCCTGGTGGCATAGTGGTTAAGTTCATGTGCTCCACTTCAGCAGCCAGGGGTTTGCAGGTTCAGATCCTGGGCACAGACCTACACACTGTTCATCAAGCCACACTGTGGCAGCATCCCACATATAAAATAGAGGAAGATTGCCACAGATGTTAGCTCAGGGCCAAGCTTCCTCACAAAAAAAAGTTATAAAAAGCCAATAGGCAATTCTTTTTTTCTTTTCTTCTTTTTGAACACAGAAACTTTCAAACAAAAAACAAATAAATTCATGATGATCTTCGTGCCTGGTTAATATCCATTGACATTAAAAAAGTAGGAAACAAAATTAATAATATTTGCATAAATTTAGACAACTGTTGAATTGATTTTTATTCATTTTGCCTGTGTCTTTCCAAACTTCAGATCCATTTCTCTGCTTTTCCAGATTACACAGAGTGAACATAATTTATCCATTTCTTAATGATTTTTCCCCACTAATACAGTACTTGACTGTTCTTTAATGCAGTGGTGAGTCCAGACCTTCTGAGATATGAAAGCCTCTTTACCTCTTCTCTGAATGGCCTCAGGCTGCTGCATTTGGGTTTTGTGACTTGGCTCTGACCTCATTATTTACTGTCAACTCCTGTCTGACAGTTACAGCAGATATGATAGCTCATCTTCTCCCCGCCCCCCATCCAATATGGTGACTCTAATGTGCTGAGGGTTTAGAACGCAGAATATCAAATGTGTGTTAAATGTAGGCTGAGGGAGGGCTTGAGGGGCTGCCCCAGTAAATATGGCGCATGGACAGAGTGGGAGAGACCTGGGTTCCACTTCCTGTTCTGCCCCAAATTCTCCTACAGATGCAACTTGGCAGCCTCAACTCCATCATCAGAAAGTAACAGGTTTACTCAAGGATATTTAACATCAACTCCTGCTTTAAGATTCTTGAAACTACCTTTAAAACAGACTTTGTAAAATCCATTTTAGCTAGTCAAGTACAAGTTCGATTTCCTTTTTGACTCTCCGAGAAGTGAAAAATTCCAAAAACGCAAGATGGGAAAATAGCTGTGTTTAGAATAAGTAAAATGTTAGACCATAGTTATTTATAGAAGAACTATTCAGGCATTTGTAGGCAGTTGATTATTTTATAAAAATATCATCCCTTTTCTTTTATGCCCATATACATATAAAATACAGTAGATGTAATTATTTTTATATCTATATAGATATAAATAGATATAGATATAAAAATAAAATATAGAGACATACGCATACAAGTAAGAATCTTTTGACAGTTCTGAAATTTGAAGGCATTCAAAGCATAGTATTAAAAACAGAGACCTTAATTTATCTAGTTACAGAAATAAACATCCACTTCTTTGAAATTTTTTGATTAAGTATAGATCCATTTCAGAGTAACTCTTTAAGGATAGGCCAGCAGGGGTCCCAGACACTCCTGTGGGACAACAGAATGGTTTCATAGATAATGATCTATAATAATAGAATTACCAAATGTACAATGACTGCCTAAGGAAATGAGCAGATGAGATTACAATATGCAAATTCAAGAAATACCTAATCTAGGAGTCTGGCTCCTCTAGGTTAGAAAAATAATAAAACACCAATGGAGAGGAAAAGAGATTGGAGATAAAGATTGAGTTGAGTTAGCAATCTGATTAGGGACAAGGGATAAAGTAAAATTTGCTGTTCTTCCTGAAACGTGGGTGCTGCGAAGGATCCTCTGTCAAGGATCTTGAGGTAGCAAGGGAGCCCGAGGAAATATAGCTCAGAATCTAATAATGGTTCCTGAGACCAAATCAAAAACATACTAGACGCATATTAATTCTAATTATAGAATCTAAACCCATCTCCTAAATACTTCATGAGAAGGTAAATATCCAGGTTATAAAATGTTGCAACTATGAATTGAATATCACAGAAGCAATCACTAATCCCCAGAGGAATATCCATTTTTCAAACAAAGGGGTTGGAGAAGAAAAGGACAAAATGAACCCAAAAACTAATGGGTGAAGAAGCAGAGAGGCCCATAAGATGAATGAAAACATGTTGAATGGGGGGAGAGGGCTTGGAGTTCAGAGAAAAATTATGCTGAAGAGGTGACCTTGCCACCTCAAAATGTTCCTCTTAGAATGACTGAACCAAAAGAATATGGAAATCTTTTATTTTTCTTTTAGTTTACTTTTAATCTCTGCTAGACATTTTCTGAAATGCCTGGAACTAATATTAACTGTTCTTGGGGTAGTGATTCTTGTCCTTTCGAAATAAAATGCATATTGAAGTATCACACAGACACAATCAGATGAAATATTCATACCCATTCTTTCAATTAAAATTTTAAAATTATAAGCTATTTATGATATTTTAAAAATCTCACACTATATATTTATTTTTTACCTCTCTTACACACCTTGGAATACCATCAGAAATGTTATTTGATAGATGTTTTAATTTCTGGACCAATGTGGTGATTAGATAATGTGTAATTTGAAAGAATTTATATTACTGATACATAATTAGTCACCTTCTAAAATATGATGGAAAAATTCCAATTGTCCCTAAGCACTATTTCTTGTTTTTACACCTAAAAAGAAGTCACAGTTCTACAGCTTAAAACAATTCCCCGAGACCAGAGTTTATCACAATAAGTTCAAAATAATATGAACAAATTAGTTCTGAACCTGCTTATAATATCATGTCTGATCTGTTAGGTAAGATCACTAATCTCCTTGAATTAATAGAGGAGATGGAAAATTTTGTCATTATTATAACAGATTTTTTTTTAACTTTTTTTTTTTATAGATTTTATTTTTTTCCTTTTTCTCCCCAAAGCCCCCCGTACATAGTTGTATATTCTTTGTTGTGGGTCCTTCTAGTTGTGGCATGTGGGACGCTGCCTCAGTGTGGTTTGATGAGCAGTGCCATGTCCGCGCCCAGGATTCGAACCAACGAAACACTGGGCTGCCTGCAGCGGAGCACGTGAACTTAACCACTCGGCCACGGGGCCAGCCCCTATTATAACAGATTTTATGATAGTTTATTCCAGAACAAAATATCTTTCTACTTATACTATTTCTAAACACCATTTATGTTCTTATATACCCAATTAACAAACATTGCTTGCAATGCATATTATTACATTTAGGTCCAGAGAACGCTTTAATTGGACCTATAGTAAGACATCAACTCAATGAAAGCTAAATTCTGCAATTTAAATTCAGCAACTTTCTTGAAAGGGATTTGTGGGAAGGGGAGGTGGGAAGGAATTATCGGGATTGTATGACAACCTTACTCAAGTAAAATGCAGGGTTTAAAGACTTGCCATAAAGGACTTGCTCCATCTGGACAGCTACGGTGTCTATTTCTTTGAAGCTCATCAATGAATGAGGAATAATTTAGTTATTGGGTTGTGCGGCTAATACTGGGGGATAATAATCAAATTGTGGTCTGGTCTAGACGTTTCCAGTACAATAAGCGCCCAATAAATATTTGTTGAATGAATGAATCTATAAACTTAGAACTTGATTGCACCTTAGGTTGGCCCTGGAAGATTAGTTTGATTCCATCCAAAGGAAACTTAAAATCCATAATTTAATCAAAATCTTAAGCTGGCTTTGCTGTGAAAGACAAAAAATTAACACAATTTTGAAAACCTATTTTTGGTTAGCCCAACACAAAGTTAAAGTAGATGTGCTTGTCAATGCACGGGAGTTGAGACATCCTCTGTACTTCTGGAGTTATTTTGGATAATATAATGGAAAATTAAGTCCTGTCTCTTCTGTTTACTTACTTGTACAACTATGAGAAAGTTATTTTGCTTCCCCAGAATTCTTTATCTGTAAAATGTAGATAATAGTATCTGCTTCCCTCACAGAAGTGATGAGAGGATCAAATAAGCTAATATCTGTGAAAGAACTCTGTAAATTATAAAGTGCAATATAAAAGTAAGGCATTATTGGGGGCTGGCCCCGTGGCCGAGTGGTTAAGTTCGCGCGCTCCGCTGCAGGCGGCCCAGTGTGTCGTTGGTTCGAATCCTGGGTGCGGACATGACACTGCTCCACAAACCACGCTGAGGCAGCGTCCCACATGCCACAACTAGAAGGACCCGCAAAGAAGAATATACAACTATGTACTGGGGGACTTTGGGGAGAAAAAGGAAAAAATAAAATCTTAAAAAAAAAAAAGTAAGGCATTATTGACAAGGAGGCTTTAGAAGTAGGTCAGTCTGGTGTGAAACGGAAATGGTGTGAAGGTGACTCAAATCAAGTTGCAGATGAAATCTGAGGTCAAATGCATGAGGAATTAACTAGACTTTTAAATTAATTTGGGCCTTAAGTTTACTATGCAGGTGAGTGAATTGTGCAATATCAACAGATATATGAAAAATCCCTTTATAACTAGTCTTACTTCTCTTTGTACTCACCATTAAAACTCAGCTGCCATTAGATGGATCAATAAAGTAAACTAAAAAAAGATATTCAGGGACTGATGCAGGATTGTCAATATAAAGATATCAATAATACTACTATAAGTTGCCATTATTTCACAAGAAATGATTTTTGACACCAAAAAGCTAGAAGACCACAATCTCAGAATGAAGAACAGTCCTTCTAAGAAAAGACAGTTGGTGACCCTACACCAACAGTGATAAATGGATGGAAAGATATCGCTCAATACACGTTGTCCTTGTTTATCTCATAACATTAAGAACCAAGTAAAGCTTCTCTAGAGGCCAGCAAAGGTACTTGCACTGTCATTTGAGAACCACTGGAAGATAAACAATACGGCTGCTTTCAAAACTTGAGGTTTGGGGTTTCCATTACTTTGTTCATCTATATTTCACCAACGAATCCCAGCAACAATTTGATCTTGATAACCTTGGCTATCACAATAACACTTCTTCATTTGCCCTCGTTTTTGTCAGTAGAGAAACCCTACCTTTCCTTTGTAGCATTTTGCAATCTTCTTCTGTAGTTCAGAGAGCTTTTGATTCCACATCGAAGCTCTTTCCTCAAGGAGGAAAAAAGACCTATACCGCTATTCCTACATGAACTTTCAATGCATTAAGACAAATTTTAAATAAAAGTAGGACATCTGGTTATTTTGAAGGAAGAATGTCTTAGTTGTTCTTTAACATACAGCATTATTGGAAGATACGTATTCAAACAATGCTTATTTATAAGATTTAAAAAAATATTTTAAGTTATCTTATACCGTCAAGTCATCGACAAAAACCTGAAAGCCACTAACTTCTATGGTACCTTCACTTACACTTGGAACATGAAATACATCAGTGAAGAAAAGGGTAGTTGATTTGAGAAGTTCTTAAATAGACTTTTAAAAGATTTTATTAGCTTTTTAAAAATTCTAGGTATAATTTACATATGATAAAATGCACAATTTTTGAGATATTCAATCTGATGAATTTTGACAATCGTATATATCCATGTAACAACCGCCCAGAACAAGACAGAGAACATTCTATCACTCTAGAACCTTGCTTTGTACTATTCTCCAGTCACCCCTCAATCCCTGTCAGAGACAACTGTTTTTTATTTCTAACACCAACTAATAGATTAGTTTTTCCTATTCATATAAATAAAATCATACAGTATATATCCTTTTGTATTGGGTTGCTTTCTCTCCACATAACGTTTATGAGATTTATCCACGTTGTTGGAGGTTTCAGTAGTTCACTCAATTTTGTTGTTTGTAAAATAATTTATCAAAAAAAGAAAATTTATCTATTCCCTTGTTGATGGAGAAGCTATAAAGAACTCATATTAATCAATAACAAAATGACAAACGACCCATACTATTTCTACTATGAAATTCTTGTGACTGTCTGTTTTTAACATGTATTTTTATTTCTGTTGGGTAAATACCTAGGAGTAGGATTGCTAGGTCACTGGGTAGATGCCTGGAACTTTATAAGAAATGCCAGACAGTTCTACAATGTGGTTGTACGCTTTCACACTTCACCAGCAATACACGAGAATTCCACTTGCTCCACAACCTGTGGTATTGTCAGTCTTTGTGATTTCAACTCTTCCAGTGGATATGAAGCAGTATTTCATTGTGGTTTTAATTTGCATTTCCCTGATGGCTACCGATGGTGAGCACCCTTTCATACACTCATTGGCCAATTGTATATCTTGTCTTGTGAAGTCTCCAAGTCATTTGCTATTTTGTTAATCAGGTTGTCTTTTTGTTATTGATTTGTCAGAGTCATTTGTACTTTCTGGATTTGAGACCTTTTTCAGATATATGATTTGAGGTTAGCTTTTCCCAAATGTGATTTGCCCTTTCATTTTCTTAATAGTGTTGTTAGATGAGCATAACTTTTTAATTTGATGAACTGCAAGATCTGACTGATATTCACCAGGGACTTCTCTAGTCTCAATTTCCAGCCATGGGGCATATTAGTCTAATTGCATTGTTTTGGATAACATCCAGGTAGGCACAAAGGAGGATCAGGGATAGTTACATGAGCATTTTTAAAGTCCTTCTGGACTAGATAAATTTTGTTGTCATTATTTGACCACAAGTCATCCTTCATTGAGTGTTCCATTACTCAATGACCCTTTTCCAACTTGTCTAATTTCATAACCATCCATGTCTACTACATTGCCATAGGTCTGATGCTACAAGACCTTTCATTGCTATATATTTCAAATCAATGGGCAGGAATTCCTATTTAATAATAAAAAATTGATAGAACCTGTAATGATGCTGACTCAAAAAAGCTCCTTCTGACTTTCTCCAAAAAGATTGAGATAGAGAAGCCAAAAAACAGAATTGTGCCAATGGTACAGTTTTAACACAAAGGAACTAAGTCAAAATACATTATCAAGGTCAGTCCCAAATCCATTCTGAACTACAAAACTCCCCCTGGGCTCCTAAAACAAAGACAGGTGGCTATTAGACACTCAGCGCTTGAATGAATGAAGCAACTCTACAATTCCATGGGAAAATGGAGAAACAGCAGAAAAGAAAACGTCAACCAAATGGGAAACGAGGTTTCTTACTGTTCCCTGCAAGCTCGGGCAGCTGTGGTCCAGGTGCCTTTCGGCTCTGTGATCAAGGAGTGGCAGTAGCCCGAGTGATGGTGCCACCCAGCTGGGCAGGATTTGGCTTCCACCTCCTGAAAAATAGTTGTCTGTGTTCACATCATAATGGTCATTACAATCTAGAGCCTGTCCTCAGCATAAAGAGTCCTATGAGTCCCCTAACATGAATGGTTTTGTCACCACAAAGGAGGTCAGCCCTAGTCCCAATTCTCCATCTTGAGAAGTGCAATGACTTCTTCCAGAAAACACTACTACAGTTGGCAATGTTTCAATTTTACACCTTTGACATTACGATAATTAAACAAAATAAGTAAACATCTTCTTAAATTGTACTGCTATAACTAATGTATTTTGAGATTTTGAAAACAGCGCATGGGCCATTTTTTCGTCTTTACCTTCAAAGTGTAACAAGGGCAGGCAGATGTAGCACAACTTGCCAGATCATTCCTTCCCTACTAGCTTATCACAGGGCACACAGCAAGTAAAGGTACTCGGCTGCTGAGCCTGGGTCCCACCTTAGTTTGGGAGCTCCATGCTTTCCAGGCAACCCCATCGCACTTGTACAGCTTTTGGAGGCTTTCTTCAAAGTGGAAGAGTCCCTCTAATTCCAGTGTGCAGTTCTTTGGAAATGAGGGCAACTGGTCCTATGGGAAGAAAAGGCAATTTAGATTTGACTTAACGTAAGTTGATCACACACCTCCTTCAGGTCTTCATTTGTTGGGTAGCACATGTGTTGAGTAAACTATCCCCAAGCTACAAGGCTGTTTGTGGCCCAGCAAACAGCTTGTTGCAAGGTGAATGGGAAGTAAAAAGATTTTCATACCTGTCTGGGGAAGTGTGAGTCAGTTGTGGATTCCACCTTATCTGCTTGAGGTAGTTCTGCCACTTTGACTGTCTTTTGTGGCTGACTAATAATGGAGACTTTGGCCTTCCTCCTGTGAGTTGGGGAACTGTCGTCCTCCAGTTTCAGCGACACTATTCCATGATACTTTAGGAAATCAACAAACAACAATAAAGAAAAAACAAACACCAAGATAGCAAACAAAAATATTTGTTGTAAAAATGAGCAATTCAAAAATTGAATCAAAGCAAAAAGATATAAAGGTTTTTTTCCTGGTCACCCAAGCCTCTAAAACAAATTTCATAACAAGCTTTTAAGAGAAATACATAAATACAAAAGATAAAAAATAGTTTCACTAAATATTTTGCATCCATAAATACAAGAAATTTAGCAATGCTTTCAGACCATGCTTACATGATAGATGATGTCTGTTCCATTTCTATAAACAGAGGATGGATGGACCTGAAATCAACAGAGAACAAAATTGGAACAAAATTGCATTGAATAATAATTAGCAATAGATTAAAACCCTTCCAGTAAGATCTTGTTAATGTCTGAAAAATTTTTAAACATTTGTTTCTTAAGATTTTCCATGTCAAAAATCACTGGAATTTTAAAAACCACTAGACCTAATCAAAACTTATTAATGTTGGTTCATACCTTCATAGTCCCAGTTAGGGAGAAAACACATCCTTATTTTGTTGGTACATTTACAGGACACAGAGGTCCAAGAAAACATACACATACACACACCCCCATGAGCATGTGCCTGGTTGGAATGGCGTGCTAATAAGGTCAATGCCATGGTTTCTACACCCAAGTAGATCACTTAATTTCATTCTATGCCAAGGTCACTGGTCATTCCCTATCTGTCTTGATCACAAAAGGAACCAGAGCAGAAATCATCTGGATGAGTCACTATATCTAACATCTCAGTTAATACAATTATTGAGGTGGGGCAGCATTATGATATTTCTATACAAAAGGCATTGCATGATTCTGCAAGGAACCATGGCCCTCACTATGAGAATCAAAACAGCTTCTTCAATGTTCCAGAATACTTACTAGTACCTTTAATTCTTTTAATATGTACTCCTTCCACACACCAAATGCCTGAAAGTCCCCATCCTTACTGTTTTGCCATTCCCGCGGGTCCTAAGCTTCATTCTGGGAGGATTCGTGGAATCAAAGCCCTGCAGGGTGTCTCCCCTGGTGACTGCTAGCTGCTTGGAAGATGGCAGGCGTCTTCTTTCCAGATGAGAGGAACCAGAATTGGTGAGTGAGGAAGACTCTGGGGACAGCGGGCGCCAACTGCCCTTCTCCCACGCGCTGTGTTTGTTTGGTTTGAAGGAATATGAAGGATGACATCGTCCTGGAGGCGTGCAAGATGGCAGGTCAGTTCATTTCATACAAACAGATAAGTGATCACATCGACACAGCCCCTGGAGCAGCTTGTCACTAAACTTAGATGGATGGTCTTCCCACCAGATGTTGCCTTTTTACCATTTGCCAGGAACTCCTTTACTCTTCATCAGTTTCCATCCAGGAAAGCTGTGCCCTTCTGCACATCTACAGGGTGATTATAAAGTCATGAAATTGATTTCACAAGCCACCAGTGAAAATCATGGCCATGATTTTACAATCATACCGTCTACGTGGGAAACAGCCTCACTTCCCTTCATGTTGTAGTGCTCCTCAATATATCAGGTTTATTCACTAATCTAGCATCATTCTACAGACACTTCAAAGAGTTCATCCGTTCATCCTTTCCCCAATCTCAGAGAGGTAGAAACTGGAATTGTTTGAAGATGTCAGTGAAATCAAGTAACAGTTATAAAAATTAGCCTTCAACTGTTACGGAACAAAGATCCAGTCAATCTTAATGGACCTACTTCTATTGAAAACATCGCCAATTAGTATGGAAAAAAATCTAAACCCAGAACCCTTGTCTGGATATTGTCATACCTCATGTGTAAAGTGTGCCCTTCAAGTATTTTATGTACTTAATGTGACCAGAAGATTCTACTGAAAACGACATGAATTTGGTGAGGAAATGTGGCAGAGGAGAGATATTGTGGAAATATAAAGGAAAGAGGATAGTGTTTATTTTTATTATAGGATGAGAAAGAGAAGAGGAGATAATAGATTTCAGGTAAGGAAAACACATGGACAAAAGGACATGACAGGTGTAAAATCAGGTGTATAAGCCTGAGCACAGTCACTGGACACTTGTCAAATGCTAAACAGACAACCAGAAGGCATTTGGCAGAAAAAAAATCAGAGCACCAAGGACTGTGGTCAATCTTTATTTTCTTTAGTTCACAGGTTGTTCTTGAGCATATCCTATCCAGGACCTATTTGGCTCTGCAATCCACGGTTATTCATTAATATTCTCCAGCTGCTCCTGAATCCCCGAGCCAGCTGCATCTTTCACATCTATTTTTCTCCAATTCCTTCCTCTTTTAAAAATGTCCTGGTCACACTACAGTGGGGGCTCAGATTTTAGGCATTAAGAGCTCTCTTTAACAGAGGAAGATAATTACAGCCCTACAAACTCTGGGGGAAAATAATTGTCGATAGATTCCCACCAACATTGTTTCCCCCTTGGTGAGAACAACAAACAGGCAGAGGAAAAAACTATGGCACTGACTTGTTGCTTTTCTCAAACGATAGTTCTTAGCAGGAGGAAAGCCACATGAAGCAGAAACCAGAATAAAGGGCCTACATCATGATGGAAGCAGCTTTCTTGACAAGAAATTAAGCATTTTGATTTGAAGGCGTTATCAAGCATGTTGGCTGTTGAAAGCAAGCAGCTACAGCGCCAGGACTGCTCCTGATTTCAAGATGAGGATCAAAAGAATACCTCCTTTTGAGTCCAAAATTTTCACTGCAGCTTTTGTCTTTGTGCCAAGAACTGCATTCACAGGGGAGTTCAGAATTACTTCAAAGACCTCATCATCTTCCTCTAATCCGTCATAGGTAATTGCTATATTCCACATCTTAGTTGACATTCCTACAAGAAGTAAACATTTTAATTACTCTTTAATTGCTATTTCAATCACCTAGGTGTCAGAGAAGTATATTAATTAACATGTCTAGAGCCAGACTGCAGTAGCCTGAGTGAGCTATTGTACTGCTACCAGCCCACTGACGTCGTGCTGTTCTCCCAAATAATATTAAAAGACCACATTTGCTCCTGGACAATGATGAATCCATATGAAGGCAAACACTGTAACAAAAAAAGTAAGCTGCATTTTGCAAGGAAGGGATGAACAAAAAAAATGGTTAGTACATGAGATCCAAGACTTAATTTTTTCCCAACCTGCCCCTTCACTTCTTAAGAATAAACAAGTACTGCAATCTTAAAATCTTAATAGTTTCAAAAATCTTAAGAGGTTGATGTAGACAGTTAAAACTGATTATTGGATGGTACTTTATGCTATTCATGGAACCCTTGAAATGATTGATTTCTAAAGACAGCTGCATCCTTCGGCTGCCCTGCTTCCTGAGATCCTTCTAGCCTGCAAATGCTTTTTCTGATGATGTAATACTCAGCAGTTTAATATCCTCCTAGACAGAATTTATGGGCTGGGGGTTCTAGAAGTAGATAGAGCCAATTTTTTTTCTCTTTCTGTCTGCCTCTGTTCATGGAGTTACAATCAAGCTTGGTCCACAGTAATTTTGTGAACCTGAAACAGAACAGTTTTGATGTTACATATCCCCAGCCATCCTGTCGCCACTAAGATGGTAGGCAAAGCAACCCCAGAAACATAAAATATTCAAGCTGGAAGAAACTTCCGAGATTGTCTAATCCCGATCAGTTTCCATGATGTGGATTACAGGACATTTCCCTGAGTTTATTTAGAAGAGAAAGTGGTGGCAGGAAGAAAAGAAAGTACTGTTTAGTGGAGAAAGAATGCTCAAGTTGAAGGGGAAAAAAGATGATAAACATAATTTAACCTTCTAGGGCAAAGTTCTGAAAACTTTACTCCTTCTCATTTACTCATTGGCTATTTGAGTGCTTTTGTTCCCATAAACCCCGCTATAAAAGCAGTTAAGCTTGTTTTTTTCTAGCCTTCTCTTCTGAAAATCTGGATTCTTTTTCTCCTTGTGGATTCTTTGCTACAGATTTATGCCTCTCAATTTTGCCATCTATATGATGGCCTCCTTGAAAGGATGCTGCATATAGATTTCTTGATCTAATCAAAGTCTCATTGATTCCCAACAGAATCCAGTGGAAATATGAAACTGTTCACTATCCTGCTCTTGGTTGCACTTAAAAAATTATTTGAAAAGTATTTGAAAAAATTAATTATTTGAAATAATCTTTTAAAAAACTAGGCTGACAGCTAATTTGTTAAGCTTTCACTATAAATTGAGTTCTCAAATCAATTACTTTCATAGTCCTTGCAAAAACAGAAGTTGAAGCATCTAATATAAAATACTATATAATTCCCATCTCATTGATGGATGAATCAATCCATTAAAACTTATATTCTGTATCTATTAGTACTTCCCTTTGCTTTAGATGCTATGGAGAATACCAGACGTGTAACACAAGCAAGCCCTGATATAAAGGAATTTAAAACCTCTTTGAAGAGACAAGATGTCAGCACCAGAAAAGTCAATTATTCAAGGCCATGTATAATTAGTTGCCCAAAGATATAGAATAGATGGTAAATACTATATGTGGGCTCCAGAGTTGGAAGGGTTTGGAGGGAGGAAATGGGAAAACAACATGAGCAAAGGCCTGGAGATAGCGAAGCAGACGACTTGACCAAGGAAGGCCGAACAGATTAGCTCGCTGGAATAGAGGTCACCGACAGGAAGTGGTAAGGCTGCATTGGCAGTGTGCAGTCAGATGGCAGAAAGGCCTGGATATTCGGTGGCTGGATTCAGACTTTAAACCATAGGCAACGGGGAAGGCTCTTGAAAATGGATTTCTGAGAAAAATGGAACTGAACATGTGATGTGGGAAGATTGAGAGGCAAAGGCAGAGAGGCTAGAAGTTGGGAGACCACATAGGAAGGTGATATAATAAAAGTGGCAAGAAGAGATAAGAGGGTAGACAATGAAGAAAGCATATGAATACTCAGATTTTTAATAATCAGAGAACTCTTTTGACTTTCAAAGCCCATAACATTAAGCATTATTCAAATAAAAATCCAATACAGAAAAATATTTCCAAGTCCCAACCAATTGCTCCCTCATTTTAAGAATCATTTTTTAAAAATTATAGTACCCCTTCCTTCCTGCAAAAAAACCTTAAAGTTTTTGTCAGACCTTGTGGAGTAGAACCAGATGGTTAGAGAAAATCTATTCCAAGTTTCACTTAAATGCTTCTGATTTGTTTGTCTGCATTTCAGCTTTGTTTCTATGCCTACCAGGTGTGCACATATGACCAACTTTTTTAGGTTAATGAGATTGGAAGTAAGAACTCTTTTGGTTTCTCTTTTTCCTTCCTCTACCACTTTCAAGGTGCAAAGTATTTGTTAAATCACTGAGATTATAAGCGATTTCAGAAGGCTGGAACTGCCCCCCTGTTCCCATTAAAAAAAGGTGCTGAAGAGGAGAGAGAAGGTGTCATTTTATGCAGACATACCCCACTTTACGGAGTAGGTTAATTCCTGGATATTTTCCTGCAAAGCTATTTTGCTATTGAAAGACATTTTCTCAATGTTTTTTAGTGAATGTCACATTAGAGATCTGTTCCTTTTGAAAACATTTTGACTCTTAGGAATGATGAAGCCTCAATTAAGAATGCAGCAAATCTTTCAAGAACACACATTTAAAGGAAACACATTTAAAGGAAAACAATCATTTTCTTAAGGATATTTACACTTCAACTCAAGATTGGTCACCGTAGCTGAATGCAAAGCAGTCAGGGTTAGTTTTTGGTTTGGCGCAAAGTCTGCAAGACAAGCTTCCTTGAGTGGAGCTCACTAGACTGGAAAGCCTCTCAATTTCTCTCCAGCTTGCTCCCAAGAGTTCTCAAACCTTTTACTATCCCACTGTCTGTGATTTCTCACTCTCTGTTTCTTCACCAATCATGGAAGCTGCTATTTTTAAAGAAATGAACAGATTGCTTTGGGCAAAAGTGGAGGGTGTGGCAGGCGGACACCAAACCAAAAGAGGCGAGGAGTAACAATATGAGAGTAAATAAACATTTATAGGACCTGTGGGCTCGGGAACTTCAAAAGTTTCTAAAGTAAGACTTATGAAACCGTTTCTAGCTAACAAGTTCCAGAACAATGAATAGCCAAGTGTCGTTTCTTTTGAATTTAAGAGATATGTTTATTTTTTCTTAAAATGTCTAAATAATCTCTAAAATCATGACTATTTAGGGCCCCTAGAAGTCATTAGTATCTACTCAAAAGAGCATGTAAACTCTTCTAGACAAATGAGTGTTTATCTTATCCAGTGGAATCGCCAAGAGGCAGATTTCAGAGACGCCTCCAGTGTGATACATTCTAGCTCCTATCAATCCAAGCAGAGCACCTGGGGGGCTGCTCAAAATCTACTGAAAGCCAAAATCACTCCTCATCTTGTGACAATCAGACCTCAAATAATAAAGATGACATCTTACAAAGACTCTTGGCTCTCCCAAAGTGAAAGGTTGGAACTGCCTTAACACGAAGTACAAAAGGAGCATAATGCAAATGCATCAAATCCCTTCCTCTTGGGATTGACCAGACCACGCAGGCGAGGGGAGATATCAAATACACAACGGGAATCGTTCTCGCAAAGTGTGGTCAGCCTGAGGAGCAAACTTATGCAAGTCAGAAATGTAAATGTCACAGGAAAGAGGCCAGCAACAATTTTTGGGTCGTTGAATGTCAAATGTAAGGCTCATCGTTCTAGATTGAACTGTGTTGCTCAAAAATCCATATGTTTAAGTCCCAACTCCCAGTACCTTAGAATGTGACCTTATTTGCAAATAAGGTCATTACAGATGTCATTAGTTAAGATGAAGTCATACTAGAGTAGAGTGGACATTAATCCATTATGATTGGTTCCTTATAAAAAGGGAAAATTTGGACACACACACACACACACACACACACACAAGAAGAACACTATGTGCAGATGAAGGCAGAGATCAAGTGATACAGCAGAAGCCAAGGAACACCAGAGATTCCAGCAAACCACTGGAGCATGGAAGAGAGGCATGGAACAGATTCTCTCTCACAGCCCTCAGAAGGAATCAACCTTGCCGACAATTTGATCTTGAACTTCTAACCTCCAGAACTGTGAGAAAATCCATTTCTGTTTTTAAGCTACCCAGGTGATCCAGGTCCATCCCATCTGAGTCCCAGACCAGAGGGAAAGAGAGAGAACCATGTAGCGCAGTGAGAAAGAACCACTTGCCCCCATCTACAGAAGCCAGGGAAAGAAGGCGCTTTAGGTTCAACTCCCCAAAAGTGTCACCTGCAGGCCCCTTCTTCTTCTTCTACCTGCTCAGAATACCACCTCCCCTGGGAAGTCTTCTAGGATTTTTCCTTAGCCAGAACAATGGCTCATCCTCTGAGTCCCAAAGCACTAGTAATTGTTTTCACGTCTGTATTTCTGACACAATAGACCATCCTTGAGGGCAGGCACTACACTTTGATGTTGCCTTTCGCACCTAGAAATTTTTTCCCACAAATTTAAAACAAAATATGTGCTATCTAATTAAATCATAATTTCCCCTGGAATCTCCTCATATCAACTTATTCCAAGAGAGATCATTTAGCAATGCCCTTTAGGAATCCACGTGAATATAACATTCCGAAAATTCCCATAAAAATATAAGGCAATTAAATTATTTCAGCTTTGGGTCAGGCCCTTAAATAATTTTTTAAATGGCATTATTTTTTCTGGATTTCTTGGATGTTTGCTTTGGTATTTGTTATTTGTTATGATCTTTCTTCTCATTTTAAACAAATATTCACCGGTAATGAAACGCGAGGGGCAAAACCTCAAGTCCAAACAGATCTCTCTTGCAGTGGGGTGATATGGGTCCCCGAGGAGTTTCTAGGTGGCTGAAGTTGCGTGATATTCTGCCTTCTCCACAATCTCCAGACTTTCTCACAAAAACATGAAACGAACTGTAGACACAAAACGTACCTGGGTCAAACTGAATCAGTTTAGATGAAGTCAGGGTAAAATCTTTCCCAACTGTAGCTGACACTTGGTTGACCTTAGAGGGAAAAAAAATGTCTTTTCTTAATAAAATAAATATTCTATAATAGAGAAACATGTAGTCTAGTCTCATACTAGACTAAACTCATGCTCTTAAATCTGTTTTTAACATAAAGGTTTTTTTTTTTATTATAGTAAACCATTTTAGATCCAGCCTATATGGGTCTTTCTTACAGATAATGTTTTTCTAGACTAATACCAATAAAAGTAAAAGTAAAGCTTTTTTTTTTTGGCTTCTCCTTTATAAATGCTTCAGTTATTGGAGAAAGTAACATGAATTTTAAACAATATTTTTCTCTTTGTTGTAAGTATCATTTATCTCATTGCCTTCCTTCTACCCCAACCTGGTTTTAAGATGGTGCCTGAGAGGAAAGGGAGGGGGAGGTGGGGGAGGAGTGGGAGGAGAAGCAAGGCAGGCGCTCCTGACAACCTGAGGGATGATCTGTCAGGCAGCTGTGAGTTATCCTGAGAGCTCCACAGCACTGAAAACCTTTAGACGAGATGAACTAAAACAAGCCTGGTCCATTTTCCCGTGTGGATGAAACCATCCCTCTTCACAGAAATGAATGAGAGCTTTGTGGGGATGAGAGACCTGGTGAACAGCCCCACAAAGGCAATCCACACCCAGAACCAAGGACTTTAGGGGCTCCATCAAGTAAGTTGTAAAAAAAAGAAAAGAAAAGAAAAGAAAAGAAAAGAAAAGAAAAAATCCACTCTAAAGAGACTATTGACTGATCCCCAGTCCCCCACCCCCACGGCTAAAAGCCAGAGGTGATTTAAGGGCTCTGAAATCAAGGCCTTAACTTCCCCTAGAAGGAGCCTAAATATATGGTAAGAATAGTGTCCTTGGGTGGTCTGGGAAAGAGGTTGTTGAATGAGAACCCTGTGTAAGCACAGTAGGCAGTTGGTACCTAGCACATTTCTTTAAGACATCTAAGATGGTCAGGAAAGTGGGTTAGTATATTTCTTCACTTTCATACAAAGGAAGTGTATTTCTAATCAAAGGCCCTAACGTCTGTGGATGGGTCTGCAGTGGAGACATTTTGCTGAAGAAGGATATTAGCTCCCAAGATCCCAGTTGCTCTTTGTCTACAATGCCAAGGCTCCTCCTGAACAGCCTTTCATTGTGAAAAGGAAGCCCATTGTACACCTGTATCCACCATATGCTGTAAGGTACATTTCTCCGCATGGTTCTTGCATGTGCAATTACCTAGTATTTACCACCACTGAGTTTACAGAATCTTATGGGTTTACAGAAAAGGAATGGTCTGAGGCAAGGTGGTTGGAGAAATCAGTCCGGCGAAGGTGCGTGATTCAAACCAGGGCAAGCCACAGAGGTAAAAGTACTCTCTTGTTCTTGCTCCCAGTCAAGCAGCCAATACACTCTGGAATAAAGCAGCAAAGGGTACTGTGGGGAGAGTCGTCCCTGCAGGACTCAGGGCTGTTTGATGAAGGGCTGCACACTCAGCTGGCAGGTTCACAGTGTGCAGTCAGCTTAAGTAGAAAAAAGGTTCCATGTCACACCACGTATGTTCTTTCTCCCTGGCAAGGTGAATGGTAGTGTGGCCCAAAATTCCAGACTCGGGCATATGGTGCTTCCTATGGAGGAACAGATGATTACTGGAAAACCATCCAGGCAGATTCTTTCTTTTTCCATAAACAATCTGCCAGAAAATTATAGAGTGTATCAAGTTGTCTGATGTTTTAATAACAATAAAGCACCCACAGATCTGGGGAAAAGAGCCTATCCCTGCTCACTGGAAACATAAATACTGAGTCTGGAGATGTTGGAATTTAGGTGCACAAGGTTCTGAGGGTGATTTGAATTTATTATTGTAATTGAGACTTAACTGAGATGCTATTTTTCCAGAAGCTAACATCAGTGTCCTTTTCATTAGACTGAGGAGGAAAGTCTTTAAGGCTCGTTCGCCATCATTAGTATGTAAAAGCTTTCCATGCTCTTGTTCTCTTGAAGTGCTATTGTGATAGCAACGCCTAAGAAATTCCGTCAGTTCTGGAAGCCATAGGTTGTGCTCCATGGTCTATGTCAGTGGAAAGCAACAGCAAGTTGACTGATCCAAAAGTGGTTACCGAATATTCCTTATATTTCAGGAAGCCTGTATTGATATACGCCCTCCTAATTTTGCATGACTTGGGTGACTCTTAGGATAGGTGTGTCCCCTGATTTTCCTCATCCACTGAGACCACAGGAAGTGATCCTAGTGCATAGTAAGAGAAAGCCATTTGGGGACTGAAATTTGCTTTGGGTACCTCACAGAATGTCTTGCATACAACCTTTCTTTCCAAAGCAGAGTTTGGCCCAAATTCACTAGGTTGGATACAATTCCCTGTGCAATCAAATTTCAAGACTTAATGACCAGATTTAAGAACTAAAAACGGGTTAGAAATATCATATCTGGGAGCTAATGAAGCCGGATAAAGGATGGAGGGACCAGGAGATTTTGTTCTTGGACTCTCTAGAACAGTTGGCTATTCCTGCAGTTTGAAGTTTCCTTGGTTACTCTGATTTTTTCTAAGAAAATAATCAAAGGCACCAACCAGCAACCTAACTTTTAGCTTGACCATTTACATTTTAGAGATATTACCTTCACACTCACAAAGGCTGAGTCCATGGAATATCCCCTTCTGGTAATTTCCAAGGGCAACATGCCCATGTTCTCACAGATCTCATATTCAGTCTGTGACCATTCAACATGAGACCACTTCAGTTCCAGACTGTGCGTGAAAGGAAAAGAAAAGAGAAAATCATAAGAAATGCAGAGTAAATGCCCAGAGGGACTCTCTGCTGGGGAAGAGACTGAACCACTGGTTCACATCACGATGACAGAGGTGCTTCACTGACCAGTGCTAAAAATTCCTTACACTTGTTTGGTATGTTTTAGTTCACAAATAACTTCCGCTAACATTATCTCGTTTGAGGCTTACAACAGTGCCATGAGGTAGACAGGGCAAGTATTAGAATTCCATTTTGCAAATGCAGAAACTAAGGTTAAAAGACTGTTGGAGGTCCCACAGTTATTAATGACAAAAGAGTGACTCAAACTTGAATGTTTTGAAAGGAAAGGAACCAGTTGTGAGGTTCAAGGAGACATTCACTTTTGGAAAGGACATTGATGTGAAATCTTCTCTCTGATCCCGTGGCTTTCTTCATCAGTGCAACAAGAACTGTTCCAGACACAAATCTTCTCTGAACTTGGGTTCAGTTTAATATCAAGTTATCTTTGAGGATGTGCCTGGGAATTAAAACGCATAAGTGTTTCATAACCATTATCTATTCCTTCTTCTGGGCCTATAAAAGGGCTGTGCTAATATGTAGCCTGGATGCAGCTATGCAACTGAATAAACCTGATAAATACAGGGTGGTCTTTTTTTCCCATCATATATTTAGTGAGCCCAGTATTTGATGGAAACTGTCTTCTTTAATTCTCATAATATGGAGAGGAACTTTTTTCTTTTTTTAGAAAAGAAAATGAGCCTAAGAGAAGTTAAATAACTAATTCAAAGGCAGAAGCTGTGACAAAGCTAATAGATAGCAGAGACGAAATTCCCAGCATAAACCTGAAGTCAAATGTTCCGTTCCTCCTTGACCATTCTTCTTCCCAAGTAAAGTTCTTCATGACTTTTGTTGTTTGAGCTCAAGCAGAGGAATACAGTTTTATCTTTACTCTGAAATATTTCCCTTTTGAGGTGAAAAAACTTCAAACGTTTCATCTAAACATTTCTCTCCAAACATGTTCTAATCTTTTTTACCCCCATAACCTTCAGCAAGATAAAAGACACAAGCAATCTTCACTACAATCATTGAACATACTTCCATTGCTTTTGCTTTTCTCATTTCCCCTTTATTCTGCACTTACAAAACCCTCAGTGGTTGCCTTACTGTATTCCTAAACTTCCAACTGGATTCAGGCTTTTTCTTCTAGATTTTTACATTACTTTTTACAATTTTTTTTCCTTGAAGAACTAGAAATTCTGGGTGCCCCTGTGTGGAGCATGGAGTTCACAAATTTCACAGAGCTCTCCAGACTTTCCCAGGACCATTCATATTAGACGGTATGTTTATCCTCTAATAACCACTTTTTGTTCTTGCATCAATCACATGTCACAGTTACATTCTATAGATTAACTTCACTAGCAAAATAAACTCAATAGCACTGTTTCGTACTCTAAGGACCATGGGCCAGTGGGACAAGAGTAGTGTGGGAGCATGGAATTATTGCAGCAGTCCGTGAATCTATATGAACATAAATGTTTCTTCAATCAATAGACATGAAATTTATTGTTACAGGCATGCTGGGCTTCATAAAATTTTGACACGAAAACAAGATCCTTATGTTAAATAATATTGGGACCCTCATGGGTTTTTGATGCAACTGAATTGAAATCTGGCATGAAACAGATCAATAAATAAAGAAGTAAAAGACCATGCTTAAAGAAGCACAAGATAACAAGCAACAAGGATATTATAAATGCCAATAGAAAATGCATGTTGTAAAGAATTCCTAAAGGATCCAGCTAAATGAGAAAGGAAAAAAAATCAGCAAGAATGATTGAAGGAAAAGACAGAAAGATGAAACAGGAAGGAAAGGAGAGTGGTGGGAATGAGTGAAATAGGTAAATATGGATGGATTTCAGCTAAGTCTCAGTAAGGTTCAATATCCAATCTTCTGAGAATCCATCCATTGCTAATGCTGACCATGACAAGCAAAAATCCATCACTGTCACTCTGCAGATCCAAGTGACCTCAAGGCCTAAGGCTAAATGCAATTTGATTTCTCATCTAGATCCATAAGGGGACCACACAGAGAGCTGTTCAGCTTCAAAGCATAAAGAGTCTCGGTGTTTGGGAAAGTGCGTGCATTTCCCTGATATACCATTAGAATGTCACGTAGTGCTTAGAGGTTAAGGTTGTCATTACACAATGTTCTATTTTATTTTCTTAAAACTATTTACTACAAAAAATAAAGATCTATTCAAAAGCCATGAAATTTAAGCCAGGCTATATATTCTCCAGAAAAATATTCAAATCACAAAGCATTTCCATACCTACAGGATATATGCAACACATGTTTTGAATGTGTTTTTTGTTTTTTGCAGTATTCTATTTGAGAAGATCTTTCTACACTGAGACTGTGGTTGCTTAAGTCCTTCACAAACAGCTGAAAGCAACGTAAGCGATGTAGTCAATCCCTTGGGAACTCTCCCTGCAAGAAACCACACAGCTGTATGCTTGGCGTCATATAGATAACCACATGCAGGGGCCCATGAGAGAAATTTGGAAAGCTCTGGATGTGTAGGTGTCATGTAGGCAAGGGTTGGTTCAAATCTTCACATCTTAGTGATCCCTCCCTTCTCCTAACATCATTGAGCCAGAAATGAAATTTACAGACACACTGCAAAACTCATGGCGATCATTTCAAGTCATTTAGCGGGAGGTGGGAACTCCTTCAGGGGTTTCTGAACCTTGACACTATTGACATTTGGGACCAGATAATTCTTTGCTGTGGGAGGCTGTCCTGTGCATTGTAAAGTGTTTAGCAGCACTTTTGGTTTCAACCTATCAGATACAATCATACCACTGCCCTCCAGTTACGACAATCAAAAACAGTTTTCAGACATTTCCAAATGTCCCTTGGGGGGAAACTCATCCTCAGTGGAGAAACACTTCCCTAAGCGGTTTTGGGGGAACTCGTGGCAATAGAAAATTTGATTTAATGTGCAAACTAAGTTTGGGGTTCCAACAACCACCGTTGTGAATGAAAGACGTAGGATGGAGCAGCGGCAATTAAACTGGATTAGAGGTCATCATGCTTCTGGTCCCACTGCCACTCACTAACTCGAAGTCAGGCACAAGAAAAGCTGTTTAAACACCCCATTTAAATTTGCAATCCATCCCCAAAGTCTAGCATCTGTGATCCCCCTTATCCTGACCAACTTTTTCATTTTCCAATGTATGTATCATGAATAATATACTGTTTCATTTACTTATATACTACATATGCTTCAAGTAAGCAGGGGTCTTTGGTTCCCTGATGTATCCCCAAGTCCCTTGTAGAGAGACAAGGACATAGTAAGTGCTCAATGAATACTTGTTAAATGAGTGAATGAGTCTTATTTAGCCCACTGTTTCCCAAGCTAGTGGACCATGAAACTTTTTTTCTCCCCAGGCTTATTAACATCATATTTCATACAATTGGAAGAAATGCTAGGCTAGATGATCCTCATATGTTCTTTCTAGCCCTGACTTTCTAGCCCTGGATTCTTTGGCTATTACTAGACTTCATTAGAATAGAGAGAAAGATGGCATTGATAAAAGAGCATTCTACCATAAAGCATGACCTCTTAACACACATCTATTCTATTCCCTAAGCATGTGCATGGTTCCTAGCATTTGGCTACATCTAGAGACAGCTTTGATTGTCACAACTGGGAAGAGGGTGATACTGGTATCTAGTGGGTAGGGGCCAGGGATTCTGCTAAACATCCTGCAATGCACGGGACACCTACCCCACTCCACCCCACCCCCGACCCCCACCCCATGACAATTATCTGGCTCCAAATGTCAACAGTGTTGAGGTGGAGGCAAAAATATATACTTTCTGACATTTTATTTTGTGGCTACTTTATTCATTTATATAAATGAACAATGAACTGAAAGAAACATTGGGGATTAAAACTCTAGTTTTGGATTTGGGACATTAACTAGGTTAACAAAAGCACGTGACACAGGTCCTTGGCTGCTCTGTGCGTCAGTCCCCTCACTTCCCATTGCGTGAGAATGATGAGTCTGTACTTCAGAGAGTTAAACGGACCTTAATGAATAGTCTTTAAGTATTTTTGGCTTCTCAGTGAAAGTTTTTATAGAAGCTAAAATTGTGATTAAATTATTCTTATAACTAGATCGTCATTTATAATCAAGTAGCACATGACTTAAGGAAATTGAAATGTTGAAAATATTTTTCCAAGTATTCAGTTTAAGACCTATCAATTCAAAGAGAATGGCCTTAAGCTCCATAGTCTAATACTACAGACACCTGTGTTTTCGTTTTTGCCTTTCTCCTGTGATAATGGGGAAACAGTGTTTCGTTAGGAGGCAGCACAGAGAGTCCCCAAAACAAGTGCTTTGGAGTCAGACAAATCTTGCAACTACTTCTCGGTGTGCGATTATGGTCAGTTACTCAGTCTCTCTGGGCCTCAGTTTTCATTATCTTTAAAACGAGGAGAATTATATTCACATCAAATGATGAAAATTAAAATTTGTTAATAGGTATAAAGCGCCTGTACACAGTGGGTCCTTGATAAGTGCTATTTCCCTTCCCTTCCTCTGAGCTTCCTTAGATCTAGTCTGGAGATAAATATTTTTAACTTCTGGCTTGCAGGTAACGCAAAAGCTTTACCTAGCCAATAGTTTCAACCTCTTCCCCTACAAGGTGTTTCATAAAAGTTGCTCAAACGTTCCAAAGTTCGCTTGTCAGAAATTCGTTTCTTTTTTATTTCTTTTGTCTCTTCTCTTTTAAGGCTAAGAATGAATAATAGAACGGCTACAATGAGGGTAGCCAGAGGAAGGAGAAGAATCAGAGAGCTTGGAAGCATATGACAGCTGGAGAAGCTGCCGCTGAGTTACTAAGAACTGCAGTGGGGGTCAACTTTTCTTTTGAAGTTGACTTTTTTACACTGGGCACAAGAAACAGGTCAACATAGGAGATATGTTATGAAACTGCCTTGGTCAGAAGTTGGCTACATTCTGTGGTCTGCAAAGGTGTTTCTGATGAATGATGTGGGTCCTGTGTAACTTAGTTTGGGAGTTCTGGAGATCATCTTGCGATTCAAGCTGGACTGGAGAACAGACATGAGCTGATGAGTGAGTCATGCCAAGGCAGGGGCCCATCAGATGAGCACTCACTTTGAGGTCCGGTGGTCAGGGTTCACTTTTGGTTCTGCCACTCATTCTCTTAGTAACTTCTGGCCAACTACTGAAATGCTTTGAGCCTGATCTCCTTATCACCCTCAGAGGCTTGTATTTTGCAGATTAAATTAGACATTTGTTAAAAGCACCTAGCACAGTGCCTGAAATGTAGGCACTTAGCCAAATCTAAATCTTTATGCAAATTTCCATGGATTTCAGTGTTCTAAAATAGTTCCTATTCACAATAAAAAGTCTCCCAAATGTACTTCATGAACAACTTGTTCTGTGAGCTATTCTAGGGTGGGGTGGTGGTGGTTCTATAGTCTAATCAGGTTGTGATATACGACATCCTATATCCTCCTTTCAGAGATTCCCAATGCATACAAGCATCTCGACGGTTCCGGGATGCGATGCAGTTAAAGAGCATGCAAGCTAGCTAGCTAGCAATATAGCTTGATTAAATCAAGATTTCCTAACAGCTTTTCTAATGAAATATCTATTGACCCTTCAAGACTGATATTCTATAGAGATGCTGCCATAGCAAAAACTTACTAGCAATCAAGATTCTGGGACATTCCCACGGAACATGGGTTCTCGTTCTTTAAAATAGCCTCGGTTCTGCTCCAGATTGCACCCAACAGTCCCTTCAGCTTTATTACAGAAGGTTTTCACTCCTTCGGATATGTAGAATGTTAATACTATTATTAATATATTAGTCTATTAACTCTGTCTACGCCAAACAAGAACACAAAGTTACACAGCATTTAGCTTAACTATTAATAAGCACATTGATTGTCCACTTTGCAAATCATCACAGATTCAATTTCTAATTACAGATGGGCTTTAGCTGGCCCCCAAATGTTTCCAGAATACTTCTTCAAATAGTCAATCTTTGTACCCACATCAATGAGTGACAATAGTAATCACTACCACAAGTTACATTTGTCAAGGACTTTAAGTATACAAGATGCTTTTGTATATTTTTACCTCATTTGTTTCTCCAAACAAATCTTGGCGTTGCCCCCATTTGACAGATGACATAACTAAGGCTTCAATGATCACCTAGGTCAAGGGCAGAGCCGAAGCTCAAACCCTGTTCTTTGGCTCTAAATCCAGTGGTCTATTCTTTATCAGCTGTACCATAATTCTCAGTGTTTTTGATATGGGGTGCACCCTAATATTAAAACCTGTAATTTACATTTTGAAAAAACAACTAAAACTTGTGGTCCTTGAAGAGTAAGTACTTCTCCTTTCTTGCTGCCTGGGTGGTCAATGTCTGGAGAGAAAGAAGGGAGATAAGTCTGCTGCTGCTTTCGCTTTAGGCTAGTTTAGCACAGTTGTTAAGAGTAGGCAAGAAGTTCTTCAGTGCGGTAGGAAAACCGGGGACTCCAGAGCCGTCCTTCCTGGGCCTGAATCCTAGCTGCTTCACTATTCACTGCAAGAGCCTGGAAAAGTCACTGCCTGTCTCCTTGTTTCAACTTCCTCATCTGTAAATTCTGGATTTGGACAGTACCTAACTCATTAAGTGATTGCAAGGATTAAATAAAGAGCAATGAAATAGAGCAGAAAACAATTATATTGCACATGCTTGTGATTTATATTGTATATGCAACTAAGTTCTTGCCGCCTGTCTTGGGAAGACAACCCACTCTTCATAACATTATTTCTTACCAAAAAAATGTGCTTCTTGTTCCAAAAAAATCTACTTACAAATGAGGTCGGGGACAACTATACCATTTAAAAATTATAAAGATAAATGCTGAGTAATTTCTACCTCCCTCTGCCTACTCTAAAGAAAATAATGTATGTCAGAATCAAATCAAAATTATTTTTGGGGGCCAGCAGTGGCATAGTAGCTAAGTTCATGTACTCTGCTTCCGTGGCCCAGAGTTTGCAGGTTTGGATCCTGGGCGTGGGCCCACACACCACTTATCAAGCCATGCTGTGGCAGGCGTCCCACATGTAAAGCAGAGGAAAATGGGCATGGATGTTAGCTCAGGGCCAGTCTTCCTTGGCAAAAAAGAGGAGGATTGGCAGCAGATGTTAGCTCAGGGCTAATCTTCCTCAAGAAAAAAATTATTTTTGGACTAACCATTGGTAGGCATATTTTGCATCATTTTGTTCCGTTGGTTCCGATCATTTCAAGCTGAATAAGATACACCTTCAGCACAGATACTTGAAAACTGATATCCAACAGAAGCTGGACACTATTTAAAACAGCCTCAATTAAGGTTATAAATTCTGTGATTCTCCGAAGAATTTGAGGATTATTTAAAAACATAAATCCTCTTCAAAAGCAACGTCCTTGGTAAGAACAAGGAATGAGAAGGGCATGTAAATGAAGCAAAATCAATCTGGTACCATCGCTGAGAAAAAAAATTCTCTATCGGCTAGGCTGTGTTGACATGTGGAGGACTAGCGGACAGCATTAGGCCAGGAGCAAGTCTGATCAATATTCTCATGTTTTTTAATTGAACTATTAAAAAGCAAGTAAAACCAACATGTTTTCGGAGCAGGATATTTTTTTTTAAATTTCTTGAGAATTGAACGATGTTTGCCTGAATTACAAGTTAATATATTTTCTATAGAGACTGTAATTCCGAAGAATCATTTCTCTTCAGCAAGAGGAGTTTAATGGATGGTGGTTATTCATTTTAGTTTTATAATCCCATGGTTATATTTTAACATCACAGGCCAGGTCTCCCTTGCTCACATCTACTTCCCAGCTTCTAGTACTCTGTACCTGGCATATAGCAGCCCCTCAATAAAAATCTGTGCCATACCTGGGCAGGTATTACACTTTATCAGGACAGTGGAGGTGGGGCCTCAGGAATGCATTTTGTTGAGAAAGACGCCAGTTTTTCTAACAATAACTACAGAGACCTCTGCTGGTGAGTCTTGGGACTACACTGGAGGATCGGAAAGAAAAAGCAAGAAGGAAGAGTGCAGAGGATTTCTCTGGTTTTCTTCCTTTGTCCATATTCTGTCATAAAAGGCTCATCAAGGGGCTGCACTCACTTATGGTGTGTAGTCTGACTAGGATATGGTGAATATGAAAACTAGGATAAATGAACAACTTTTCTTTGAGTTGACAGGGAAAGATATCAAATTTAAAAGAAAAGAAAAAACATAGCACGAGAACTGAACTATGTGAACCTTTCTGTGACCATCTGATAGCTGGTAAGTTATTCAAGGTCTACTTTCACGAAAAGCCTAGATTAGGAACCCAGTGAGTGAAATTACTGTGGTCTGTTAATCTCGTTATTCTGAGGGTCATACACTTTATACAACTTCTAAGTGTCACTTAATACCTCCCCAAGTCTATTTTCCTCCTTACACTGTTTTCATCTCACCCATGATAGGTTTATTAACTTCTAAAGGCAGTCACAAGTAATCGTTTTGTTTCCTTTGTTTTTTGTAAGGGAAAGGGAAGATGTTTTGCTAACCCTTCTGACCCCCTCCTTCGTCCCGGCTCCAGAGATTTTCGAAGATGATGGTTTCTAACAGTCCTACAGTGACCTCTTGCTGCACGATTTGTACATGAGCCTGCAAGCTCAGGCCCGGATGCTACAAACTGTCAAAACAGAAACCTGTGTGTGTGTGGAAGCGTATGCATTGACATGCACAAAATGAATGGCCTAGCACGATACAACTTAACTTTTTCATGTTTCCATACTCTGTAAAGCTACTGGCTTTCACATTACCAAGCAGTAACAGAAAAATCCCTCTCCAAAATAAATTCCATGAGCTTCTGAAATGGTCTGTCATTTTATCCTCTTAGATTCTGTTTGAAAAAGAATATTTCACTTTCCTAATCAGATACATTCTGGACATCATATGCAAGACAATTGAACAAGCATAATAATTTACATTTGAGGAGTGGCAGAGTTCCCGGTGGGGTCCATGATTTGAAATTCCATGACATCTGAATTTATTTCCAAAGATGGGTTTATGATGTAAAGAATGGTCTTACTGTTTAAGTCCTTTTGGCTAAATTTCTCTTGGATAAATTCACCTACAGAAAAGAAATAAATGAATTTCATGATTAACCAAACAAAATATTAAATAAGAGATGAAAAAATTACATGGCTATTTCATTTTAAACACAGCTTTAAAAACAGCCCAAGTGTATTTTTTAAAGAAATTAACATTATTGCAACTATCTTAAAACTCGAATTCAATGAACTTAAATTAGGCTTTAAAATTACTTTGTCTCAGAAGTATTGTGTTTTAAAGAAAATATAAAAATAGAGGAAGAAAGAATAGGAAGATACAGTAATAAAATCGATAATTCTGTGCCATCCTGTTTAGCGATATATTTTTATCACTGTCTTTGTAAAGCAGAAATAATACACAATCCAGAAAAACTAATATACCAAAAAATAAAACCAGAATTTTTAAAAATGAACTGACATCATTTAGAATTCACGATAGAAAAAAATGAGTCACAAATATGAATCTGGTTCTGACATGTGTGTTCCACTGAATATATTACAATCTGGCTGTTGAAAAGAAGTTGTAAACAATAAACATCTGTGTATCAGTATTTGGTTCTCCCACTCAAGATGAATTTAGGAAAGCTCATCTTCAAACCCTCTTTAGCACCAATATTGATTTATAAACGGCATCTACCAGTAAGCCCTGGGGAGTGTTTACCAAATGGGCCTGCACTTAATTAAATTACTCTCTAGCATTGCCAGCCACTGGATATTTTAAAATGAGCAATTACAAGGATTAAGGAAGGCAGTACCTGTTGTTGTGTTCTCCAGATGTCCATGTTGGGGGCCTCGTAAAATCTTAAAGATGATCTGATTGTCCTCGGTGTCAGGATCCGATGCCTTCAACACGTGGGAAGTGATGTAAATCCCATAACAGCCGTTTTTCAGGAGCCCCACTTGAGAAGGGGAATGCAAGTGTGTGATGTGCGGGGCTGTTTTGTCCAACTGGTCCACCTGGATCATTGATAATTACATACAATGTCACACAAAGCCTTCTCATCCCCATGTGACCAAGGGTCTTAATGGTTGGACAATGACAAATGCTCCCAAATTTCAGCTTCCTTATCTTCCTCATTTGTTAATTTCTGCTAAAGACTGTCTTGTTAAGAATAACCTCAGCAAATATCACAGTGCCTGGAACAGAGGCCAACTTTCCATTGTAACTTTGACCCAGCTTTATTTAGGAGTCCATTGTCTGACTCTTCATTAGGACATAGCTCCTTGAGGGCTGACACCATGTCTTTTTCCCCATCTATTCCCTGCACCTGGCACAGTGCCTGCACCAGAAGAAGCTCAAGGAATATTTGTTGAATTAATATATTAAAACTGACCCAAGAATTGTATTGCAAACTTAAGGTTAGCTCCACAGAAGGATTTCCCCGTCTTTCCAGTGTTCGTTGACTTACAGAAACAGACTTGCAAGAGTTTTTAAATACATAGAACATTTTCTCGGCATGTCTTTGTTCAAATGGCAAAAATGTTGAATAAAAACAAAAATACTTCAGTAAGAAAAAAGTGAAAAGTGATTATACAGACATGTGTGTATTTGTTTCATTGAGGATGAGAACTGGTAACCAACCAGGTGGACTGTGACGATGGCAAGTCGTCAATTTCTCATGAGTGACAGGAGGAGCCCAGGTTCAGCTACCAAGGGCTTCATTCAGGTCCATCTTGCAAACGACTGTTATAGGGTAGGGATGGAGCAGGTCTGGATGAATAGCACAATTCACCACTTACATTAAAAACAGGTACAAGAACACCGCCTTCATTCCTCTCACTCCTAAGACTTCATTCTTAACTTCATTTACCCAAAAAGGATACTACTGTAAATCTTAGTTCACCCTAGCAAAGAATTAGTGTCAATGATAAGACCATATGTATTTTTTGTATATGATGATACAATAAACTACTATGCACCTATTAAAAAGAATAAGACGTAGGATGAACCAATAATGAAAAATATCCACAACTTAGTGTTAACTGGTTAAAAAAAAAAGAAAGAAACAGCAAGTTGCATAAGAGGAGATGACTATACTGCCATTTTTGTTAAAAAAAAATACATATACATGTTCATACAGACATAGACAAAATTCTGGAAGTATTTGCACAAAGCTGTTCATTTCTCTTGGGGTGGGGGAAAATTACCACTCCTCCCTTGTGTATTTCTTTCTTTTGCTTTTTTTACAAAGATTGGCATCTGAGCTGACATCTGTTGCCAATCTTCCTTTTCTTTTTCCCCCCCAAAGTTCCCCAGTACACAGCTGCATATTCTAGTTGTAGGTCCTTCTGGCTCTGCTATGTGGGACACCACGTCAGCACGGCCTGACAAGTGGTGCTAGGTCAACGCCCAGGATCCGAACCAGTGAAAACCTGGGCCGCTGAAGTGGAACACACGAACTTAACCACTCAGCCACAGGGCCAGCCCTTGTGTATTTCTACATGGAATTCTGCAACAACCAAATACTTTTTTCCTCTCAAGTTGGCAAAGTTCTTTATTATTAATGAAAATAATCATAAATCATGTTGGCTAATGTTTGGAGAAGCAGACATTTTTATATTTTGCTGCTAGGAGTGCAAATTAGTGAGAATTTTCTGGAGCGGAAATTGGCATATACATATATTAAAAACATGCGTATACTTTGATCCAAAACGTTCACTTTTTGGAGTATATCCTATAGAAATAATTAGATGTGCAGATAAACACATATATATGCATGTTCACTAAAATATAATTTATAGTAGCAATTAACAAAAAATTCCATAAAACAGAGAAGTCCAAGAAGGGATTTATAAACCGTCTCTACCTGAGACTGAGAACAATGAAGCCTTTAAAAGTTAGGTTTTCAAGGAAGATCTAACGACCGGAGGAAACTTCCATAACATAATGAAGAGTGGAGACAGGCAATCTACATGATAGTACATACAATATCATCCCAGTTTGTTATTGCACAGAATAAAAGAATGGAAGGAAGCCACCAATGACAACCATGGCCAGCCACGGTGGCCAGTAGGAGGGATGGTGAATGGCAGGAGAGGAAAGATAATACTCCAAGCCATGTAAGAAATCCTCAAAGTTGATCAATAGATGAGTGTAGCTGGATTTTTTTTACGTTGTATTTTCCCTAAAAACAAAAGTGTTACAAAAGGAACAAATGCTTGTTGTGATCATTTGTTTTAAAAAAAACGTTAATATTTAAACTCTGGTTATGTGGTCCCCTCTGTGTCATCGGTCACACTTGTGCTAAAATGTCTCCTAGTCTTGCTAAACTTCCAGCTTCTTCAAAAGCAGTTCTTCTGACTCAGTATACTGGAAGCATTTTAAAATATTGGAGTACAAAATTTTTTTAAAAAAAGAAGGCTATATCCTTTGGATAACTTGTGTTGGATTTATTGAAAATCATCTCAGACACACCTAAAACACAGAAAGCTGTGATGCTGGTCCTTTCTGCCTCACTTCCAGCCCCGTCCCCTTTTAAGGAAGATTACAGGAATCATTGCAGCAAGATTGCAGTATGTTGGTCAGACAGACATAATTTCCTACGTAATGAATGTTGAATTAGTGCCTGCTGGTATCAGTGGCAGGCACCTGTGTTTTAGCTTGTTCAGTCTAGTATCTTTGCCCTTCGTTACCCAGATCGAGACGAGAAGAGCAGTGCACCCATGCTTGGGAGACTTACTTGGAGCAATCCATCACTCAGTGGTGGTCCACACCATATTGTCTTGCCAGAAAAAGCTCCTGTAGGCAAGAGACTAAAGGGCTCATCTTTCCTGCACGGCTGGCAGGGGTTAGTCACTTCCTAAACTGCTTGACCTCTCTGCTCAGAGAGACCAGGGAATTTGGGGGAGAAAGTTTAAGGCTTTCTTTGTCAGGTTTTTACACACAATGATTTTTTTGGGGGGGGGGGGGGCAAGGAAAGCCTTGTGAACCTTTACACCTGTAATCAACATTTTCCTATCAGTAAATTCTACAACTTCCAAGGGATAACTCTCATACTACAACCAAGCTCTTTAAGTTGAGGATTGGTGTTGAGACAGACCTGATTTAAGTTCTGATACTTTCTCTAAACTCTACCCTCTTTCCCCTCTCTGCGCGGAAGTGTGGGAAGGAACTCTTATGCCTGTGCTTAGAATTGATAACTCCTACAAATTTGCAAGGAAAATGACCCAGAAAATCACCCCTGGTTGGACAGTACAATGACATTTCTCTACCTAGTATGGGGCGTCAGGAGTCAAGAAAAAAAATTAGTAGACTGAAGAGTGGGATGGGGCTAATAACAATTAAAACATATAATAACAAAATGGAAACACAATAATGTTTACTATGTACAAAGTACTTCTTTCATACTGTGCCAATGACATCAACACCTTCTCTCTACTCCCAGTGCATCATAATTTCATTACATTTTCTGGACCTCCCTAGTGTCAAAGATTCATCCGGGACCCACTCTACGTATCATGACTCCCCACTTTTCTACTCAGATCCTACCTTAGAAAGAGACTGTAATGGTTAATTTTACATGTCAACTTAGCAGGGTTGCGATGCCCAGTTGTTTGGTCAAACATCAGGCCAGATGTTGCCGTGAAGACATTTTTAAGATGTGATTAACATTTAAGTCAGTAGACATTGAGTAAAGCAGATTCTCCTCCATAACGTGGGTGGGCCTTATCTAGTCAGTTGAAGGCCTTAAGAGAAAAGACAGGTTCCTCGAAGAGGAAGGAATTTTGCCTCCAGACTGTTATTGGACTCAAGACTGTAACATCAACTCCTGCTGGAATTTATAACCTGCCGGCCTTCCCTGCAGACTTTGGACATGTCAGATCCCACAATTGTGTGAGCCAATTCCTAAACAATAAACCCGCCCCCCTCTCTGTGTATATATACACACACACATATATATGTGTACACACATACACACACACACACACATATATATATATATACACACACATGTGCCGCATAACCAGGTTTCAGTCAGTAATGGACCGCATATACAGTGATGGTCCCATCAAATTAGTACCCTACAGCCTAGGTGTGTAGTAGGCTGTACCATCTAGGTTTGTGTAAGTACACTTCACGATGTTTACACACTGACAAAATCACCCAATGACACATTCTCAGAACATATCCTCGTCGCTAAGTGACGCATGACTGTATACACATATTTAAATAAGTCCTATTGGTTCTGTCTCTCTGGAGAACCCTGACTGATACAGAGACTAAACAGCAAGGGAAAATTATGATTATTTTACATAATCAGAACATATCTTGAAATAAGAGACAGATTTATATCTTTTCTGCGTTTGGGGGAAGCATGTAGAACAGGGTGAATTATTTCCAAGGAGAGTGGATTCAAGGCTTTGAGAGCCAGAACATACTTGATGTGTTTTGACTAAAAAAAGAAAAACACATTTTGCCCTCCAAGAATCATCGTAATAGTCAACACAAATGTGGCAGTGTGGTGCCATAGAAAGGACACAGAATTTGGGATCGGAAAGATGTGAGGTCTTTACATGTGCTTGAAAAAATTATTGAACTTCTGAGCTTCTGAACATCTATAAAATGGAGATCATAAAACCTACCTCATAGGATTTTCATCAGAATTAAATGAGATTTATGTAAAGTGGGTCTGAACTACAGTTAACACTCTAAAAATTGTAGCTGCTACAATTATTTTCCTCATCATTATTACATGTACAATATTGATGCTGCCTTGTAAGTATTCATACATTTAATTGAAAATTATTAAAATGCCAGTAGATGACATGGACCAATAAGCATCATCATAATAGCAATAGAGTTAGATAGTATAATAGAGTATAGTTAGATATTTTATTGTAGTTATAAGATATTGAATAACTAATATGCCAGTGTCTTGAGTACCGAAGATTATTTAATTCTCACTGCAGTGCTATAAGGTATGTTTTCCAAAGAAAGAAAACTAGAATCAGAGGAGTTAAAGAACTCTTCCAAGGTCACACAGCTAATAGATGGCAAAGTAGAAATGGCCCAGGTGTGCCTGACACCCAAGTCCCTGGTTTTGTTCCCTTCTGTACTACCACTGACTCCTACGGTCAGTCATTAGCCCATATGCAGGGACCACATCTGTTTTGTTCATATCAATATGCCTGGCGCCTTGCTTCGTGCCTGGCATGCTGTAGACATAGCATACCTATTTGAATGAAAGAGGGAGGGAAATAAGGAGATAGTTCTCCTTGTCGTTTTCTGCACATGCCTGGCAATGAACTGTGTATTTGTCATACTTGCCTGGATAGTGAATGAAACAGGTTCTTGCCACACTCTCCCATCCATCATGAAGCCTTGGTTTGTCCCATCTGTGGCCACAAACGTAAAGCGGTCAATCTGAGAGTCCCCTCCCAAGTGCCTGTAGGCCACATTCCCGCTGTCCACATCCTGCTGAGTGAAATTGTGTTGAAGCAGCACTGTCCCCCATAGGTAGAGCTGGCCATGTTGTGGGAGCTGGGCCAAAAGGAAGGTGAGGTTCTGCGCTGGAGTGTCAGGGTCGGTCAGCTGAAGGAGGTGAGGGGAAAGAAGACCTGTGGCCCCTTCGGCCAGTCTCAACCCCTTGTTCCTGGTCACCACGGGTAAGGCTCTGTCCACAGTCTCCAGTGTGATCTCAAACACCCCGGGCTTGGTCTGCAGCCCATTGCTGACCGTGAATCTGGCAAAGAGAGGCAAGGCAGCCTTCAGCATGGATTCTTGTGTCACCATCTACTGAAATGAAATGATAACAAGACACACCTTTACTAAAGGACATGTCGTGTTGAGACTCAAATGAAAACTCAAGGGTAGATCTTTCAGGAGAACGCAATTCCATCTGTGAAACAAGTCACTAGGTAATACACAAATTGACCAGTAAACACCCAAAAGTGCTCTCTCAACCACATTGATGGTAGACTCATGTGATGGAGCAGGCGAATTCTGCCAGTGGTATTTATCAGGCTTGTCAGTGCTTAGTATAGTTCCTTGCCCTAAATTGGAATTTCACATCCAATTAGACCCATGACATGAGTTTGAAAACTATACTTAATTTAGATATATTTATAATTTTGCAATTGTATTTTTTTGGTGGGCATTTAATAAGCTAAACATTGAAGACTGATCATTGGGGGCCAAACCAAGGGCTCAGTTTGGTCAATTCACTCTATTTATGTATTTCATGATAAATTTCCTAAGACCAGATCACAATACTGAGCCTTGTAGTAGTCCATAACATATCTCCTTTTCTGGGCCTCATTTTCACTCTTCTGTAAAGCGAAAGATGGACCAGATGGTCGCCAAGAACCATCCGACTCTAAAATATCATGTGATGCTCTAATCCCTTACATTTTTCTTATGCTTCTATATTGCCCCTTACAAGATATGTAGGAGTTACACTAGACATGGATTACTTCCCTGCCTTAAAGAAAATTAGAGCAAAAAGGGTCAGAAACGTGGCGGGAGATCATATAGCAGGTAGGAGACAGAGCTGGACTAGAACCCAGATCTTTTGACCCCACACATCCTGCTCTTGTAGTTTTTTAAAATAAATGCTGGTTTAGCAATCCACCAACAAAGAGTTGTGGTGCCTGGGCACCACTGCAGAACTGTAAAGAGAAAACTGAAATGATGCAAATTCAAGGTAAGCAGAATCTCTCACAATCATGGGTTTGTGCTACCGTAATTGCTTCTGATTATATTGATCACTGAATCACATTCCACCCACCACTGCCAATCTCCAAATAAAACCAGTTTAGGGGCAGGCCCGGCGGTGGAGCAGTTAAGTTTGCATGTTCCACTTTGGCAGCCCGGGGTTCACCGGTTCGGATCCCGGGTGCAGACATGGTACTGCTTGGCAAGCCATGCTGTGGTAGGCGTCCCACATATAAAGTAGAGGAAGATGGTCAGGGATGTTAGCTCAGGGCCAGTCTTCCTCAGCAAAAAGAGGAGGATTAGCAGCAGACGTTAGCTCAGGGCTAATCATCCTCAAAAAAAAATAATAATAGTTTAAATGACTTTTAGAACATTTCAATGTGTAATTTTTATTCCAAAGAGAATTGAGAGTATAATGAGATTAAGCAAACAAAATGCACTATTAAAATTCTAAAAGTTAGTAAATCACTACCATCAAATGAAATTGACAAATTCACTGTAGATCAAAGAAATGTACATCACAATTATCATGGCGTTATGTCTATTAGTTTTTCCCCATGTATGGCGGTAGCTTGAAATATTCATGGAGAAGAGATATACTCTTATATTCCACGGATGTAAAAATCTCTAAAAATGTTTTAGTGGAATATAACATTAAATTATACAAGAATTTCCTTCTAGGCTCTTTTTTTTTAAGTAGAGAAGATATGGCGTTTATATTTATTTTACTAATCTGACAATTTGACTAACTAGTTCTTTATCCTTTGTAAAATACATCTTATCCTTCAGAGTTTGAAGGTTGATACTTTGCTTTTGAACATAAACCTGACACCAGGTTGTGTGAGTACAAGGAGATGATCAGCCAGCCTGAGGCAAAGGACTCTGGGAAAAGAGCAGCCAGACCAAAGTAAAGGGAGATGAGTTTGGCTAAGTACAGATTTTGCTTTGAAGGCTAAGGTATAATTTCTGAGCTTTCTAAGTATCTAATTGATAAGACTGCCTACAAGGAAAATATGATGTGATGCATAGTAAAAGGAATCTATGTTCAAAAAGTTAAAAGTACTAAAGTGAAATATTACAAATAAAACAAATTTTTGACATTTCACATACCTCAACTTGTAAAGAATATAACCTGGTTATTTTCTGCAGCATTATTTTTACAGTTTGAATAAGGACATTGAATTAACTTTAGAATTGTAGATTGAGCAACATTACATAGTTTCCTTAAAACAAAACAGTTTTCATTTTGTAAAGCTGAACTTTTGCTATTTTCTAAGCAATAGGGCAATTTCACTGTTGGCTCTTGCAGTCTTTGCAAAATTAGTCATTTTTTTTTTTAAAAAAAGAAGCATACCCAGAAATATATCTGTATGTTCTTCCAACTTTTTATTTACTAGTCACCTTGACAATTTCAAAGGTCAAGTGATATGCATTTGTAGGTGCAAAAATCATGGTCTATTTCTCAGGGAAAGCTTTGCCTGGAATTGTGCCTTTATTCCATTGTTTTCCTGTTCCTTTTCATGTTTCCTCTCTGCTGCCTATCATCAGACCCATGATATAACAAGGGGAAGGTGAGGTGTTCCCTCACTGCCTCCAATTTCTCCATTTTTTACTTAATCCCTCCAGATACACATTTCATGAGTTCCATTTTACCCTCTTTCACAAATAAAGTGGCTCTCTACTCCCTGCCAGATCACTAAACCAAAATGTGCTCTCGTGGAGAGTTTTAAATTGACCATTTATAGTTTAGCACAAATTTAAGCCAAAGGACAAATATTTTAGTATTAGCATTAATTGTGGAATTAAAGACATCATGCCCCGTTAAAAGCATGTCAAATATGAGCAGAGAAGGAAGGGGAAAGAAGGGCAGCGATGGGGATCAGGAACAAGGAGGTTCAGTGGGAGCTCCAGTGACGGTCAGGGGCTCAACCAGAGGCGGCCATCTTGTGTATCTGATTCCCACTTTCCCCTCTGGAGACTGAATTCTGAAAATGTCTGACCAGGTCCTCAAAGCTCAGTCTCAGGATGGCCGCATTTATATGCATGTGTGACCTGTGTGAGGACGCTGAAGTTGTCTCATGATCCAGGCTGTCCTTCTCAAACCCCTCCCTGCCTGATGATGGGGATCTGACCACGTTGGAAATCGGCAGCCTGCCATCAGACAGATGGGAATGAGGGCGAGCAGGCCAGGGACTATATAAGAGGAAGAAATATGTTTACTGAGGCCACTGTTCCCAGCTGGGACACCGAAGCAGCTGTCTGCACTGACCAAAAGCTAATAAGCCAGTGGCGAAAAGGATGCAATTTTTAAACATGACTGGATCAAACACATCATTCCACTTTCACAGGTAACCATGCAAACTACTCACAGGCAGAGAAACATTATCAGAGAGAGAGAGAGACAGGGTGAATGGTCATGGTTGGCTTCCCAGTCAAAATAAGCCTAGCAGAACAAGTGCACCAAGGTCAGTGCTGTTCACGTCCGCAAAGGTTGACCAGATGATCTTACAAATGCTCCCCCTCCCCCACAAAGCAACCCTCCAAATAGATTCTCCAGTTTTAAAATAACAGTGCCATTGCTATGATGGTATCCATTCCAAGGTTAAGGAGCTGGTGGTATCGCAGTAGCAGCTCCTTCTGTGGGTCCATTTTGGTTAATTTCACTTCTTATGCCCCCCTGAGAAGAGACACAGCCAAGATGACCACTGTTCTCATGAAATTTGGGGAATGACTCTCAGATTCGTCTGGGGTGCCTGCCTGGTCTGATTTCACCATTACACGGTGCTTTCAAGCTTTCTGCATTTCCTGGCAATAGAGTTGGCTGAAGAATCTGCCATCTGTCATGGCATTTAAAAGATAAAAATGGAATCATAAATAGAGCCAGTTCCTCAAAAAAAAAAAAAGTCCAGCCGGCATGTCAAAATGGAGGACATTAGCATGTTCTTTTAGTACCCGGCTGCCAGCAGCTGAAGTCAGCTTGCTAATCACTTGGTGTCATCTGTCCTAGAATGCGCTGCCAAATCTTTCTTCCAGGCCAGCAGCACCAAACAATGCAGGAGAAATTTATGATTCGCAAAATATTTTTGCAGAAGGTAAAATCTGACCATTAAACTCCCCCGCTTAATTAATGCTGCCATATCCTACATTAAAACGAGAAGGGGGAAAATCCTCTGCCACAGAATTTATCTCCTCTACCCAGCCAAATTCCTTGCCAGATTTAACAGCAAGCGACATAAATTTAGGTGATTAGATTGGTTGCATATATTTAATTTTTAAAAAGCACCATGATCACACTTTCATTAAAACAGGCTTTCAGCTTTGGTTTAGTGCCACTTGACAAACAACGCAGCAGTCCATGATTGGGTTAGCGAAATGACAAGATTAAAACGAGGGTCTTGGGTAGATGCTAGGCTCTTCCATCATCAATATGTAAAACTGCTGGCCGAACAGCAGAATGACACATTGAGGAGGTTCCTTCGCACAAGTGCATCTTCTCCGCAAATTTTTGGTACGATGAGGTATGATGGAAAGAACTCTCCCAAATGAGATCTCAGCCTAAATTCAGCTCTGATTCAGTTATGTCGGTTTAGGCAACTGTCTTTGCTTCTTGGAACCTCGGTTTTCTCGTGCACAAAATGGGAACAAACCATCTCTCTCAAGGTGGTGGTGTAAGGCTGAAAGGAAATGATTCACAAGAAAAGGGTCTAGTACACTGTCTGATGCATTGCAGGTGTTCAAGCAATATCAACTTTTTTACATGTAAGTGAAGGGATGGGACTAAATCAATACTTCCAACCTGTGGTGTTTGTTTATTTTCCGCATCGACCTATTTTCTAATCTTGAGTCATTCAAACACCACCTTCCTAATTTCTGCCAAATTCTTGACCCACCTGTACTCTTATTACTTATTAAGTTGCTTTAGAGCAACCCACTCTTTGTTTTACCTAAATAAATGTCTCTAAAAGGAAACTTTCTAACTACTAAAATCTGAAATTTGTAACTACCAAAAACTTCATCACCATAAATACTGCAAAAATAAATACAAGAAAATGATGTTTTTCTTTCTAGCTAGATATTGTTGCCCAATGGCCTGGAACCTGAGGTCTGCACTCTCTTTGTTAAAAAGGGAGAACAGTTAATACTGAAGAGCTGTGGAGGACATATTGCGCCAGTCTGGGACTTCCTTGTTGAAACAATCAGAAGGATGGAGAGCACTAAGAGGGAGCAGTTTCTCAGTCCTGACTCCCTGTCGTTTATTGCCTTCTTCCCCCATCAGCCCATATTGCATCTTTGTATCACTGGTGGTACAAATCACTCACTTCAGAAAGTACAGCCACAGGCTTTGTGCTGAAAGAAAACCTTGCCCAGAAGCCCAGTGTGTAAAACAAACTCTCAAAAAATAAAATGCAACAAAGCTCTATCAGTAAATTGGAGTGAGGGCCCCATCTTCTGTCTCTGAGAGGCCCCGAGAGGGCTTCCGTAAATCCTCAAGGCTCCTCAGAACACACTTGGAACAACGGCCTGGACCAGGCCAGCAACTGCTAGTCCTGACTGCATCAGAATCACCTGGAGAGATTTTAAAACTACAGAACCTGGGCCTGAGACTGGACTTACCAAAGTTGCCTCTCTGGGGCGAGATCCAAGAATTTATATTTTTATAAATCTCCCAGGGAACTCTCTTGAGGATCTAGAAATTTGGAAATTTCTAGGATGAATGATTTCTAAAATGCCTCTAGCATGACCCTATATGGATGTGAATTAGGAAACTTCTATAGTATCACCAATTCTCATATACAGAGATGCTGCTTTCTATTCGCAGCTCATCACTACCATCTGATTGATACCTAACCTTCATTTCTGAACGTCTTTACATGCTCATTCATTGGCTTCTCCAGCAGAGTCACTGGTTTCTCCAATACAGTCATTAGTGTCTTCAGCAGACTCTCCTGCGGGTGTTGACTGGGGGAAGTGGGAATGGACAAGAGGAAGAAAGTCTAGAAATGGGTACAAAATTAAAGCCCCAGAATCTCATATACATGCATTAAACCAAGAAGCACCCAGCCTCTGTTAGTGAACAGGGAAAGGAGAACAATCATTGCTCTTGTTTGTAATTTCTTTCCTCCTTCAAGATTACGCGTGGTATTGTAAAGATCAGAGGGAAAAGGGGGGCCAAAGAAGGAATATAATAAGTAATGATAACAACAACAATAACTCTATAGTAGTAGTAATAATTGCAGCTAGTACTTATTTCATTCTTCCTATGTGCCACATAATGTTTTAAGTATTTTACATGCACAAGCTCCTTTGAACCTCCCAACACCCCTGTAAGGCAGGTACTATGAGCATCATTCCTTTTCACAGAACAGGAAACAGGATCACAAGAGGATGTGTGACAAGACGAAGGCCACAGTGTAGTGAGAAATGGAGGCAGTAATTGACCCAAGCCTGTGCCCCACCAACTACACTATTCCACTTCTGGAGCAAAAGAACCAGGGTGAGAAGGAATCCCCTCATCTCATGTTTTAGTCAAAGCCTAGTAACACTTATGCACTGAATCGGTTATTAAGATATTGATCACCCAAATGATTAGCTGTTTGTTAAGGACACTTGTCAAGAAAAAAGGAAGACATTAGTTCAAACTTCCCTGGATGTTTTTTTTGGTTTAAAAGTTGAACTATCCAAATCATCACTCTAAATACTAAAAAAGCAAGCAAAATCATCTTTACTAATATTTAAGCAGTGCTTATCATAACAGGCATATTGAATTTAGATAAATAAAATGTATGATCGAGAGTGGCATTTGAACACAGCTGTATCAGTACACTTGATAGTGTACGGGCACCACTGAATAATATGGGAATATGCTACATTTCCGTTATTTTATAGCGCTCTTTTGAAGGTTGTATTCTGGTAAAAACTATCCAGAAGGCCTGCTTGGATGGCCGATAAACCCATGCTCTCAGGGCCTCCTCCTTAATTTGTAAAACTCAGAGTCGGGTATGTACCACCGTTCCCTGAAGGCTAGTCCGAGATTTGTTGGTTCCCATCCCAGCCCCAGGGATCTGTGTCCTCTTAAGGACCTTGCATTCAGCCAGCTTTGAGAACTGCTAGACGATAGATTCTCCAGAGTTTCTCTTGCTTTATGTGACTGGAGACAGATTTCAGTATTTTAAATCACCGTCGACTTTCATTAATGTTGAATCTTTGCCTTTTCACCAGATTGTTATTCATTCTAATGATTTATTTGATACAGAATCTTTGAACAGGTGCACAGCCCCAATTATAACATTGTTTCTAAGGGGAAATATGATCCACTTTATGACAGCATGATTTATGATATAGTTACCGGAACACATTGTGTCAAAAGGCAGTGTCTGCTTATGCCAAATGTTTACTAATAAATACCTTTTCCGCAGATAGAAAAACATACTCAGAAAAAGAGGTAAATTACTTTTCCATGTCTCTCCCGAGCTGGGATCCTTAGGTCTTCCCACTTCTCCTCATGGAACAGCTTGCATTTAGATCTGCTTATGTGTTTATTTTAAAACAGCAAGCCCTAATTTCTTGCCTTGCCGCTGTCATTTTAATCGTGAACCCTCACCTTTCATACATCTAGGCAGTAGAAGAACAACGTAGCTACACCACAGCTGGAAAAGGACTCATTTTTTTCCCCTTCTTTTGTCCTTCCAAGCATTAATCATGGGAAGGGCTTCTGAAAAATTTCCTTGGGGCTCACCTGAATGTGTCGCTGGAGACAGCTGCCTTGCTGTTGTGGACATAGCAGACTGTCCGTCCTGCTATGTCCATTTGGCTGAAGCTCGTAATGGGGACTCCGGGATGGCGGGCGTATTCGACCCGGCCATGTCGCGGTGGGGAGGTAATGACATACAGCAGTTCCTCAGGCTTGTCCGCTCCGTCCACAGCAAGGAGAGTGGCGCTCGTCAACCAACCTCTGTCACCTTTAGACACCACAAGTGGTCTTGCAAGGATGACAATATCACCTACGTGGCAGAAGAGGTTGTCGTCAAGAATCACATTAAAAAAAATAAAATGTCCAAAGTAAAGGTAAAAACCAAAAGCCAAACTGTGCAGAAATCAAAACTAATATGACTGAGAAAGGTTTATAGAACTATGATTAAAAAAAGAATTAGACAAAAGACATGAGCAGATATTACACAGAAGGGGAAACATGTAGGGCCAATAAAGATACAAAAAGATGCTCAACTTATTAATAATCATGGAGATACAAATCAGGACCACAATAAGTTGCCATCTCACAGCCCTTTGGCAAAAATGTAGAAGTCTGATGATACTACATGTGGAAGAGAATGTAGATCAGGATGCTCTTGCATGGGATTCTGGTAGGAGGATAAATTGGTACACGATTTGGCATGATTTTGTAAAGAGCTGAGTATTCACATATGCCTGGACCCAGTGGTTCCACTCCAGCTGTGTACTGGGGAGAAACACGTACCCTTGCACCCAGGAGAGATGTGCCAGAATGGTCCTCGCAGCACTGTTTGTAATTGAAAACACTGGCGACAACCCAAATGCCTTTCCAGAAAGTGAATGTATAAACAAACCATGCTCTATTCATACAACCAAACTTTGCACAGTAGCAAAATGAATGAACAACAGCTCCACACAACAGCACAGATGTAGCTTCTTACCATTTGTAAGTCCCAGAAAACTATAAACAAAAGTCGGAAAATTAACTCAAAATTCATTCGTTTGGTCATTCCGTCTGGAGGATGGGAAGGGCGTGCAAGTAGATGTTTGTTATTGTTAATATTCCAGTCCTTGAAGCGCATGGGGGTTGCACAGGTGTTTATTATGTATTTTAAAAAGAATGCTTTGGATGAGCCAAGTGGAAATGGGTCACACATGGACTAATGATGCAGTGTTTCACAAACTAAGGATTATAATTCACTTTTGCTCACCTGAGACTCATAAAAAAATTGATCATAACTAAAATATAAAGCTTATACTTTGTGCCAGGCACAGGGCTATGAGCTCTCACATCTTCACATCCACGCTATGAGGTGGGGTATCATGATATCTCCCAATTATAAATGAGGAAGCTAAGGTGTAGAGATGTTAACCAGCTTGTTAATGATTATATGGTTAATAAAAGCTGGAGCTGGCAATTGTACTCAGCCCATCTGACTCAAGAGCACAAACTCAAACACCATATTATTTGGCATCCTCTCTTTAATATATAGAGAGTTCTTATAAATCAACATGAAAAGGGTGAATATCCAAAAGAAAATATGCGTGAAGTAAACGCCAAGCCATTTCTTTTTTTTTCCTGCCCCCCCCCCGCCGCAGGGAAAGATTCGCCCTGAGCTAACATAGGTTGCCAATTTTCCTCTTTTTTTCTCCCCAAAGTCCCAGTACATGGTTGTATATCCTAGTTGTAAATCTTTCTAGTTCTACGTAAACCGCCACCACAGCATGGCAGCTGACAGACGAGTGGTGTGGTTCTGCGACCAGGAAACGAACTCAGGCCACTGAAATGGAGCACGGCAAACTTTAACCACAAGGCCATCAGGGCTGGCTCACCAAGCCATTTCTAAATTAAAAACACAAATAGTCAATAAAATTTCGGAAAGATATTCAGTCCCATGAAGAAATAAAAAAATGAAAACAAAATATCAAGGAGGTATAACTTTAGACCAGTGGTTCTCAATGAGGGGTGACTTTGCCCCCCTACCCAGGGGACATTTGGCAATGCCTGGAGACATTTTTGGTGGTCATAACTGGGAGTCTCTGCTAGCATCTAGTGATAGAGGCCAGAGATGTTACTAAACATCCTACAATGCACCAGAAAGTTCTCTGCAACACAGAATTACCCACCCCAAAATGTCAACAGTGTCAAGATTGGGAAACTCTGTTTTAGATGATAAATTTGGCCTTTTGGTGTACTATGCTTTCAACCCAAAATGCTATGCAACTTAAGTGCAACGTAGAATCAATGAGCATCAAAACCTGAGCCTCCGATGCTTGAGAGGAAGTCAAGATGAATACATCAAAGAAGTAAGGAGCAGGAACAGGGCTGGGGAAACAGAAATCACCCACAAGTGGTTTCAGCAGGAGCAGAAGATGGGTCCGGGCGAGGAAGAGCGTCCGGGTTTTGCCTCACTGCAGTTTTTCAGCACTGTAATGGCATAGTAGGGATGGGGGACAACTCTTGATGGCGTCCTTCTAAACTTCTCTCAAAGATCGTATTATTTTAGCCACTGTGCAAATCAGAAGACACCACACAATTGGAAGGCCTAATGTTATTTACAATAACTCCCAAATGAAAAGAGTCCAAATGCTCGATATTAGGGATATGACTGAGTCTAGCAATTCAGTGTGGTTTTATTTAGAGATGAACATTTATGCTTATAAAGTTATGCCACAACCTGAGAAAACTCAAGCTAAGTAAAAAGAAAAATAGGATACAACACTGTACGCATATAAAACACCATGATGTAAAAAGAAACAAAGGGAAGAAATTTAGAACTTCTGAAAATGTTAATAGGTTAGTGTATCTACTTGATGTAAGTGGTCACAAATCCTTTTAGAAAATAATCACATGTCAGAGTTAGCAAAGACCAGCCTCATTTCCTTTTCTTCCAGGGCATATCGCTAGAGTGTCTATTGCTTAGCTGACCTTAATGTGGCATGTGACAGTGATCCAGCCACCAGGATGTGCAGAATATAGGTACCCTACCTCCCAGCCCATGAAATCCTCTCATTTTCCTCCACATCTCACTTCTGGAGTGACTTCAAGGTCTCCAGACATAAAGGACCCTCTACTAAGAAAGAATTCCCAGATGGCTTTATGGAACTTCTAGAACTCTCCTCCACCCCCCAGGAAACACACTGTGCCAAGGTAACGAGAAGATAGTCTGCCCTAATCCATTAGTTGTCTGCCCTGATATATTACTTGTATGACATTTTGCCTAGACATATACATATGATGAGCAGAGCCCTACTTTTGCAGAGAGAAATAAACGTGTACACTAACATCTCAGTTATCTGCATTGCTTATTAGACATCAGGCACACATTTTTCTGGTGCTAGACTGCCTGCCTTTATTTTATTATTATTATTTTTTTTTGAGGAAGATTAGCCCTGAGCTAACATCCACTGCCAATCCTCCTCTTTTTTTGCTGAGGAAGACTGGCCCTGAGCTAACATCCGTGCCCAACTTCCTCCACTTTATATGTGGGACACCTACCACAGCATGACTTGTCAAGCGTTGCATAGGTCTGCACCCGGGATCTGAACCAGCAAACCCCGAGCTGCTGAAGCGGAACATGCGAACGTAACTGCTGTGTCACCAGGGCAGCCAAGGAACACATTTTTATAACCAAGAAAGAAGCAAATTATTATACAGCCCCAAATAAACAGCACAAAATAAATCAAGCTGACTTAAAATTTGTTTTAAAAAATTCAGGACAATTGTAACTTTACCACACACACAAAGTAAGATTTTTACTACACTGAAGCATCTAATTTAGCTCAAGCTTCCTGGCAGCCAAGGTGAAAAAAGGAAGCATTCAGTTAATCAAGCATGTACCGAGGATGAAAGATTATATTTGGTCCTGAGAATATATAGATAGTGGACTCTATAGATGAATGAGATATGATCCTTACTCTCCTCACATAAGCTCTAAGCAAAAGTATGGTGTAGTGACAGTTGGGCATCAAGGGCTTAGATTCTCCCTTGCTGAGCTTTCTTTTCAGGATTTTTTTCACTCTCCACCTTCCGTGATTTATATGCTGCTGTGTCCTATTATGAAAATGTCTGCTTAACTAATTCAAGAGAAGCTTATTATCTTATAGTGTTCTCCCTTGTCCCCAAAAAGTATGTATTGGCACTTCCCAAGTGAAAAGAGCAACAATTCCAAGCTTTTCAATGACAAAGCTCCTTTTTATTATTTTTTTATTTTAAAATGTGTTTGCTTTTATTTCCTTTGTTATTATTGTGTTGGAAATATTCTTCTTTTGAAACTCCATCATCAAGTAATAATTCACTTCTTAAAGATAAAACTAGAGTGATCACATAGATTTGGTAAAATTTTATATAAAGCAAAAACCCTGACAGTTAAAGCAGCCTGTGCAGCCATATGGTGGGAGAGGCTGGGTTTCCAACAGGCTTTGTGAAAGACGGAAAACAACAAATGGATTGGTCTGTCTCGTGAACCTCATAGATCCCAGGCAAAGCAGGAGAGGAGGCAAAGGATCAGATCATAAATGATGGAAGGGAAGAAGGGAAGGAGTGATGGCTGGAAGGATGGGAAGAAGGAAGAAAGGAAGGAAGGAAAGCAGGCTGACCTCTGAATGCTTACACCAGCTCACTTCTGGTGATAAAAGTTGATCCCAATAAATCTTGGTAGAAATGCTTTTACCTTTTCCCATATCGTTGATGATGATGTGACAGTCAAATGCAGGTGACCTGTTGTTGCCATCCCAGAGGGAGAAGGTGAAGCTGTCCTGGCTCTGGGAAGCCACTGCCCCAGTGTGTGTGTATCTCAGCAAGTTCAGGTCCACTTCTTCCTGAGTGCAGTTCAGGCCAGGGTAGAGCGGGACCCAGTCCCTCCCTATCTGAAAGGCACCAGAATTAGTCAGCTGCCCATGGTTTGGATTTTTCTCCCTATGCTGTGTTAGTGGATATTTTCCATATCACCTGAAAACTTCCAATATAAATGATATTTTAGGGGAACTCCAGATTCGATTTTTTTGCCATTTTACCTTATTTTTTCCTTTCAAAGAAATAGATTGAAACAAGATAAGACCTTGGGTGGGAAAAAAAGCTAGCTTCAACCAAAGGAGGTTTGACAGTCATGTAGCAATTCAACAGCAGTGCTATTCCAAAGTATTTATCATAAGCAATCATAGCTGATTAAATATTCCAATTAATGAGAGCAGGTGTGTAATCGAGCTGTTGGAATTGATTCTTTAAAAATTAAATGTGTTTCATTTGGAGGTTTCTTTTTTTTCTTTCATATCGTTGTACAACTAATCAAACCTAATTTTTTCAAACATGTTTGTCACGGGGCTTATGGGAAGTAGATAAAATAAAAATAGAATGAATGTATTTATTCTCCATACATTTTCCAGCCTAACTAAAGCCCAAAGAAAATTATCAAGATCCCTATCACTCCCTACATTTATACCCTGAGTCAGCAAAGAACATAACTGCAAATATCATAGGGTTTTTTGGGGGGGGAGGAGGTTGATGAGGAAGATTGGCCCTGAGCTAACACCTATTGCCAATCTTCCTCTTTTTTTGCTTGAGAAAGAGTGGCCCTGAGCTAACATCTGTGCCCATCTACCTCTATTGTGTATGTAGGAAGCCACAACAGCATGGCTTCATGAGTGGTATTGGTCTGCGCCTGGGATCCAAACCTGTGAACCTGGGCCGCCAATGCAGAGCGAGCAAACTTAACCGCTACGCCACTGGGCCAGCTCCACATCATAGATTATTTTTTATCAGAATCTTCTAAAAACAAGCTAACATTAGTTAAGCATATATTCTATACAGAACTCAGGGCAGAAATTGTGGCATTTTCAATTAAAAGAGGTTCTTATGATGGAGAGGAACTGACAACTGGTAGTACTATAAAATATAATAAATCTGTATCTGATTCATAATTCTATTGTTATTCTCTTAAGATTCACAGCTTTCCCTAGGAATAGCTTGTAAAAGTCATTTGGCATAACTTAAGAAAAATGTCATCTTAAAAAATTTACAATATGATATTATCTTGTGCTTTTCCTGTCTGGCTTAAGAGACTAAAACAGAAGTTTAAATCATTCATTTTTTATTTCCCTTGAAACATGATTCCACAGACTTCAGTTCCTGGCAAAAATGTTTTGTCCTCCTCTCCCCTCACTGTGTTACCATCTCCCTTTTCGTCGTTCTATTTCACCCGGTTTCCTCCTCTTTAATATTTTTGCCCATCTGATGTTGGTACACGCATGTGTTCTGCCCTGTGCTCACTGGGTGAAAGTTAATTACATTGTAATAATTAAGCTCATTGTTCCCATCATAAGGTCTATTTGCAAATTTAATTTTTAAAAGATTCTCTTTCGGGTTTTAAACTGGACAGCCTGCAATTCTACTTAACTTTTTTCCTTTGCAGTCTTTTCCCGGAAAGTAAATACAGAAGAAGATATCTTTTGCTCTCTCTAGTCTCCATCTAATTCCTCATTTTCACTCCCAAATGTGAGCTTTGACTCGACAAAATCATTTGCAAGCCCCAAAAGAGGAAGAAAATAAGAGTCAGACTCAAGGTGCGAAAAACTACAAAGAGTCAACAAGAAAATGAGAAGCCTTGAGAAAGTCCAGGAGGCCTGCAGTCCTGGTCCCTGGTCTTGGAAGACTCAGAGAACCCCTAGGGAGCTGGGAGAGAACTTTGTGGTGCCATCTTGGGAAGCTGAACCCATCTGGATTTTCACATATCCAAAACACTTCAGTTCCCATGCCACCCAAATGCGTGAGCTCTCACTGCATTTCTGCTTCATTACTCTTTGAAATGAAATACGGACACAGCTGTACCTCAATTTAAATCAGTGATTGCTCTTCACTCTGATTCTCTACGGTGCCTACATTCTAAGACAATCAAGCTGTTCCACACAGAATGAATCCTTGCTGCTTTTCTAGGACAGTGTCTACATTATATTAGAAGTGAAGCATTCAGTCAAATAATCACATTGGGACTGGCTGGTGGTTGTTGTTGCTAGCCTTAATCCGCCATTCAAATAAACATTTTGATGGATTACTCAAGTGACCTTCTCAAGTGACTGCTCTCAAATTTGTGTTGGGCTAATCCTTGGGTGTCATGCAACAATCTGAATCAGACTGGTGAGCACCATTTGATAAGAGACTATCTTTTCTGCATTGTACCGCCTCTGCTCCTTGTCAAAGATCGGTTGACTATATTTGTATGGGTCTGTTTCTGGGCTCTCTATTCTGTTCCATTGATCTATTTGTCTATTCTTTCACCAAACCCACACTGTCTGGATTACTGTAGCTTTATAGAAAGTCTCGAAGTCAGGTAGTGTCAGTCCTTCAACTTTGTTCTCCTTCAATATTGTGTTGGCTATTCTGGGTATTTTGCCTCTCCATATAAACTTTATAATCAGTTCGTGGATACCCACAAATGCTCTGAAAAATAAGTCTGTTTTTAAAAATTTTAAAATTTAGTGGGAGTAAAGATATCTCAAAAGATGCCTGATTCTCATCAGAAACTAGGCAACTTGCTTTAACACAGTAACTCCTTCCTCCCAAATCTCGGTGTAATCCCAGGAGGGAGGGAGAAATGAAGAGCCTTAATATTGATTGGATTTACCCTGAATTTAGTCACTTAACCATGGGGATATGTTCTAAGATATGCATTGCTAGGCAATTTCATCATTGTGTGAACATTATAGAGTGTACTGAAGGGCAACAAAATTTGCTGCTCCAAAAGGGGTCTTTTAACATAAGCATTATTTTAGGCTGATTATTCTTTTAGACACAAAAGACTCAGAAAGTTTTTCCTGTGACCTCCTGCCTAACTGCCTAAAAGAATTCAGATAAAAAAATCTGTCTCAGCAAGTGAGATACTACCTTAGCGTAACATGAACTAAGCGGTAGACAGGTCTAGAAAAGCCTATTTGTTGGCTTTTGTTCTGTTTCTCTGTGAGCAAACAAATACTTGTTTTCCAAAGGTTTGCTCCTTTTCACCTCCCTGCAAATTGCCTTCCGTCCCTTTGAAGTCCCTGACTCTCCCCACACCCAACATTTTTTGTCTTTAGTTGAGGATGGTATTTAAGATGAGGACTTTAGTCATTTTGGTGAGTTATTCAGTTTTCCTGGATGTCTCCCATGTATACATGTTAGTAAACTTTGTCTGTTTTCTTCTTGTTAATCTGCCTCATGTCAATTTAATTCTTAGACCAGCCGGAAGAACCTAGAAGGGTAGAGGAAAATTTCTTCCTCTGTTACAGTACTTACACACACCTAGATGGTATAGCCTACCATACACCTAGGCTATATGGTACTAACCTTTGGGACCAACATTGTCTATGTGGTCTGTTGTTGACCGAAATGTAATCATGCGGTGCAGGACTGCAGTGTAAGTTCACCCCAAACTAGGAAAAGTAAATTGTCTACTTCTGGACAAAATATGGCTATTAGAGAATAAACTCAGTCATAGAGATCTGTGCATTGAGAAAATTTATATCTAACATTCATTTTGAAAAATAAAAGTAAAAAGACCACTAACCTTAAGCTGGAGTTGCCCATTTTGGGGAAGCCTTTCAAATAAATAGTAAATCTTCTCCCTGGGTGAGTCTCCATCTATGGCTGAAAGCACAGCACTAGGAATAACACGAGTTTCACCCATGTTCATTACAATTTCAGCCTTCCTGTGAAAAGGAAGATGTCAGGGTTGATACAGAAATAGAAGACATTGCTTTAACAGGGGACATTCGTAACGACTATTACAGTTCCCAATCTTCAACAATTAGGGAATGACATTCAATATCCAAAGTATTGAAAATGATGACTCAGACTCATGAAATAGGCTCTCGTTTTACTTTACATGTAAAAGTCCTGAAAGACAATTGGTCAGCAACAACGAATATAGTATGAGGTAAGTATATACTTCTAATTGTTCACATGTATAGAAGTTTACAATTTTATGTTATAACTTATTTTATAAAATGATTTTGTTTCCAATATTTCATTTGATACAACACCACCTCCATGAAGTAAGTGGGCTAGGTATTATGATTCTAATTTTACAGACATAAACTTAGTTAAAGAGATTAAATGAGTCATCCACAACTGTTCTGGTACCCTTTATGATATAGCATTACGAGTCTGGTGATGTTTAGGTAATCTGTGGCCCTCTATATTACTCTCCCTCTCTCTGGTAATGTTCTGGGTCGCTAGTGTCCTCTTCAGAGTAATTCATCGTCTTCAAGAGCTGTGGCTGCCTGGTCAGCGCCCGACATCTTAAAGAGAGGGCTGGGACAGCGAGCAGCTGCTGTTTCTACCATAGATGCTGCTGCTGTGGTTTTCGTAGGTCCTCTATAGTGGGGCTGCTTTCACAGCCAATATGGCCATTTTCCCTGGTCTCACCAAAGTACAGAAGGGGTGTCTTTCCACCTGTGTTTCTAGCTCTCAGTTTTGGTCATCACACATGGGCTCTGTCCAACTTAAAGCTTTGTTCCCGAGAAAAACTGGGATGTCTCTTTGGGATTCAGATAAGACATCTGAGTAGCATCAATTGGCATCACTCTAAACAATCTTCCACTCCTCTGCTGAGAAGGCAAAGCCCAAACACATCAGTTCTAACCTCTTTTACTTGGTGAGTTTCTTGTTACTCAGGACTGACATCTTCCCTGGCAGTAGGAGGTGACTTTTGCCCACCTCTTGACTGGAGAATATTAATCCCACTATTCTAGAAAGCTAATGAATCAGTTGGTTGGGGGCTTGTGGAGATTAGTGATGCCATTAATAGAAGCAGATTAATCAAGTCAGGAAGTCAATATGATGAAGAAGATAAGGAGTTTGGGAGGAAGAAGTGTCCGAATTAAATGTCAGAGAAGCTGAAAGAAGAAAGTATGTCACAGTCTGGGTTACCTTTAAAGGGAGCCTGGGACAAGAAATTTGGAGCAGGTAATTTATTTGGGAAGTGATTTTAGGCACAGAAGAGATGGAGTGAGGAATGAGAGAGAGAAGGAGGAAAAGGCAGCAAAGGGTGTTTTTACTGTGATGAGGCTCAATCCTACTGGACAGCCTTTGAAGAACCGTGTATAGAATATGCCTCAAATTGTGCTCCTGAAGAATGGGAGGCGGGGACATTTATCTAACTAACTAGCTCCCATAAGTTGAAGGCTGCTGTCAGGGTGTTTCCTGCTGTGCCTGGACATGGGCTGAAGAGCCACTGCTGCTTCAAAGAAAGCCCTGGGGGAGAAAAGTGGAGTACTGTGGGCACTTAAGGTGGGGCACTGACAGTGTGCATCGAATGTTCCACCACAACCACAATCAGAGGTGAGCTGAGGGGATGTCACCTGGGGAACCAAAAGCATCTACTACAGCATTTAAAAGGCATATCAAAGAAATGGTTTCAAACACTGTAATAGGGTCCAGCAAGATAAGAAGAGACATTAGATTTGGTGAGAAAGCCAAGGGTAACTTTTGAGGGAGCACCTTTAATAAAGTGCTGGGGGCTGGAGACAGTGGGCAGAAATGGAGGAAGCAAGTACAAGCTACTTCTCCAAATAGTTTGGCAGTGAAATGAGAGACTGAGTCATCTTTGTAGTTTTAGAATGAAGATACCTGCTTGCAATAATGATAATAACTGACACTTATGAGCACTTACTATGTACAAGCCAGTCTTTCAAGTCTTTTACATATTTTAATTCATTTACATATTTTAATTCACTTAGTTTATTGCAACCTCCCTATGAAGAGAATACCATTCTTATCCCTATTTACAAAGAGATTGACAAGGAGGTAGAGAGAGGTTAAGTAACACATTCTAGGTCACACCACCGGGAAGTGGCTGAACCAAGGCAGTCTGACTCAGGAATTTGCTCTCTTAACCACTAACAACATCCTTATGTGTTGTTAGCAGAAGGAATGAAAAGGGAAAGCTTGAAGACACAAGAGGTAAAAAATAATGGAGTATGCTCTGGGAAGAGGCAAGAGGTGATAAACCCAAGGACACATATGGAAGGGAAAGAAGGGGAAATATAACTACCTCTCTACAGGAGAGAAGGAAAGAAGAAAAGAAAGAAAAAGGAGGGATTTTCAAGAAGAGTTGAAGGAGACTTTATGATTCTGTACATGAAGATATCCCAGGATGTTAAATAGCAATAACACGGCAAGAAACAATAAGTCAGAGTTGAGTGAGTGTCTTGCGTAAGTTATTTTACCTCTCTGGTCTCAGTTTTCTCCGTGAAGATAATACTTACTTCTCACAATTTTAGTGAAGATTTAAGGAACCAATATATGTGAAAGAATCCCATATAGTGTGGGTCGTATAGTAAGCATGTAATAAACACCAGATAAAGTGAGTTCATCAGAAAGGAGGTTTCATAATACTGCGATATCCTTCATATTTTCACTTTTATAAATCAAGGTCATACTTATGTGTACATCGCAGTTAGGGAAGAAGGAAAGAGAAATTTTTGTTGAATATTCTTAGTCAAACTGATGTCGAGGCAATCCTCCAAAAAACTATCACCAGCATTTCCCATAATAGCAGACACTTTTCTATACCCAACACTAGAGAAGAGTTGGGCTTCCTAAAGTTCTAATTTTGTACAGTTCTGTACATTTGCCAATAATAAGAGAAATGGCTGGAGCTATAGAAATATAATTGATGAAGACTATACTCTATGATCAAACTCTGATCAGCTACAGAGGGAGATACAGAGAAAGTCTGCAGTTAATATCAGCTCAGAATGTCTTAAACGTGATCCTTTTGACAAGGAGTTGACAAGGAGCATTGATCTATACAGAACATAGCAGAGGACTGGTGGACAATGGAGTACCCAGATGATGAAAGAAGTGGCACTGATGTATTTCCCTCAGCCACTCTTAGTTAAAGGTTCAACCAAATCCACAGTGAGGACTGTCTGCAGTGAATATTATCATACTTTGATTTAATCTATATATTAACTGCACTTTGGGGTGTGTGTGTGCGTGTGTGTGTGTGTGTGTGTGTGTGTGTACATGTGTTTAAATACCTAGTAGACTGTTCATTCCATACTCTATGTTCAGTCATTCTTAATTATTCATGACTAAATTGAACTTCTAGAGGAAAACCAAATAATTAAGGGGCTAATTTGACAATTGTTGACAGGTTACATTAACTAACATTTGCACTAAAGGTTCTAGGTGCATGAGTAGGTGATAAGTCATGATAGACAGGCACTATCAAGGCTTGTTTCTCTCCAGGGGACACACACTATATTTGCACCTAGTATTCCAGACCTCAGAATTTTATAGAGAATTTGAAAGAGACTCTTTAGGTAGCTTACTTGCTCAGCATTGGTTTCTCATCATTAACTGGGATGACCTCTACCAAAATGGTTTTAAGTATCTTATGTTTCCCATCAGACAACTGGATTGTAAAGTCATCAGCAAGGCTCTCTGAGTCATCATGCACATATATCAACCTCATTCCTGGAAAAATGGAAAAAAAGAGAGAAAGTAAATCTTTCTTATGATGGAACCATTCCAAAACACATTACAGATAATCTGTTTTAATTTCCAAGGCATTAGTATCAGTAAGAGTTCATTAACCAGGGCAATAGGGTGAAATTAAATGGTTTTTATAAGTAAGAGTGCCCTCTTAGTTCATTAAAAAATCCTATTTAAATACTTTAACAATTTAATAAGGGTCTTAGTTAAAAATCAGTGAAGAAGGATATATTATTTAATAAACTGTATAAGAACAATGGTGTCAAAGCGTGGAAATGAAACAGAAAATTAGTTCATTACTTGGGGAAGATTACAGTTATATCCTTAACTCAAGCCAGTAACCAAAATAAACTCTAGGTGAATCAAAACTTAAATATAAAATTAATTTTAAAAAACCTACCTAACATTCATATGGAAATGCAAGAGACCCAGAATATCCAAAACAGTCTTTAAAAAGAATAGCAAAGTCAGAGGACTCTATTTTCCCATTTTCAAAACTTACTACAAATCTACAGTAATCAAGATGATATGGTACTGTCATAGAATAGACGTATAGATTAATCTAATAGAAGAAAATCTAGAAATGAATACATACATTTATGATCAATTGATTTTCATTAAGGGTGCCAAGACCATTCAATGGGGACAGAGCAGTCTTTTCAATAAACAGTGCTGGAACAACTGGATATCCACAGGCAGAAGAATGAAATTGGATCCCTACCTCACACTATATAGAAAAAATTAACTCAAAATGGATCATAGACCAAAATGTAAGAAACTAGAAAAACTAGAAAACTAGAAATTACAAAACTGCTAGAAGAAAACATAGGCATAAATCTTCATGACTTCGGGTTAAACAATGGTTTCTTAGATAAGACACCAGAACCACAAGTAACCAAAACAAAACAAAACAAAAACATAGATAAGTTGGGCTTCATCAAAATTCAAAGTTTTTGTGCTACAAATGATATCACCAAGGGAGCAAAACAACAACCCACAGAACTGGAGAAAATATTTGCAAATCATATATCTGATAAGGGAGGGTCTAGTATCCAGACTATAATTAAGAACTCTTACAATACAATAATAAGACAAATAACCCAATTACAAAATGGGCAAAGGATTGGAGTAGACATTTTTCCAAAGAAGATATAAGAAGATGTATAAATAGTCAATAAACCCCTGAAAAGAAGCTCAACATCATTAGTTGTTAGGGAACTCTCATACATTGCTGGTAGGAACATAAAATGTTGTGGCTACTTTGGAAAAAAGTTTGGGAGTTCCTCAAAATGTTAAACATAGAGTTATCATATGACCCAGCAATTCCACTCCTAGATACAAACCCAAGAGAAATGAAAACGTGTACCCACACAAAAACTTGTACATAAATGTCCACAGCAGCACTATTAATAATAGTCAAAAAGTGGAAGTGACTCAAATGTCCATCAATTGATGAATGAATAAATAAAATGTAGTATGTCTGCACAATGGAATATTATTGGGCAATAAAAAGGAATGGAGTACTGACTCATGCTACAATGGGGATGAGTCTTGAAAACATTATGCTAAATAAAGGGAACCAGTTACAAAAGATCCCAGATTCCATTTGTATGAAATGTCCAGAATAGGCAAATCTATAGGACAAAAAGTAGGTTAGTGGTTGCCAGGGGTTGGGTGAAGGGAGAGATGAGGATGACTGCTAATGGATATGGTATTTGCATTTTGGGGGGATGGAAATTGACTATGGTCATGAATATGCTAAAAATCACTGAACTGTACACTTTATCATATGAGTGAATATTACGGCATGTGAATTATTTCTCAACAAGCCTGTTTAAAAAGATTTAGAAGAAAATACAAGTAAATATCTTATTTCTATATTTAGAAGTCCTTGCTAAACATAAAAACAAAAGAAAAAAGTGTAAAGAAAAATAACAATAAATTTTACTACTCATGATTTTCAAATTATGTACTTAAAAATGTGAATTAAGGGGCTGGCCCCGTGGCCGAGCAGTTAAAGTTCCCGCGCTCCGCTGCACGCGGCCCAGTGTTTCGTTGGTTTGAATCCTGGGCGCGGACATGACACTGCTCATCAAACCACGCTGAGGCAGCGTCCCACATGCCACAACTAGAAGGACCCACAACAAAGAATATACAACTATGTACTGGGGGGCTTTGGGGAGAAAAAGGAAAAAATAAAATCTTTAAAAAAAAAGTGAATTAAAAGGCATATAAAATATGAAAAACCTTGTTTGTAACGTGACAAAAACATAAAACATCAATATTTAATGATCTCTTATACAGAAATATGAATCAATGGAAAATTGGACTAAGCATATTATCAGGCAACTCACAAAAGGTGAAACATATGATCGATAAACATGAAAGTATGTTCAATCTCAGTCATAATCGAAAAATTTCAAATCAAGATAACAAGGAGCTACTATTATTGACCACTGAATTTTTGAGGATTTCTGAAAATAATACCCATTATTGATTAGGAAAATAGGCATGCTTATGTACATGGTGGCAATGGCAATTTGTTCCTAAAAGTATTATAAATGCTCACTTTTCATGAAGTAATTTCATTATAAAAATTTATGCAAAAGAAATAGTAAGAGATGTGCACTGATTTGTTACATAAATATATGTAAAATACATTTATTGACATATAACTTGTAAGATCAAGAAATGAAAAGAGATAGTCGTATAAAATTACAGCACAGCATATCCATACAATGAAACACTGTAGTTATCACAAACCATGTTTTCAACTAATATTTAAAAAGTGAGAAGATGCTTATAATAATTGATAAGAAAAAACAGATTACATAATGTGGTAGCAGTTTTATAAATTCTGTATATTTGTGTGAGGGGCAAGTGTGAGAATATACTAAAGTTTAAAAAAAAAAGTAGCCATAAATGAACCAAAAATAAAATCAAGGTGAAAACCTAATCTCTGAGAATGTCACTAAATTTTAACCAAAATATTAATTTATGAGAACAATTTTAATTTTTTCTTCAAAACGACTGTATAGTCCAACTTTACACAATATGCATGCGTTGGTTATTAACCTAATAGTAACCAATGAATGTTAGTTTTAAAAAACTGACTTTTTTGAGGATAGAATTTGAATTGCTATTCCTTTTTCCTTTGTCTTAAATTTGAAAAAAAATCTTTGTAATATATTGTACTATTTGCTACACACGGTTATTGATTTGATAATATCATTTAAGTTCAAGAATTTATTTCTTTACAATTGATAAAAGCTGATAAAAACATGAATTAGCTTTTCAAATTCAGATGTGAGATGACATTGTGTAGCTATTGCAAAGTAACCTTTGGGGCAGAGAGCTTACACTCTAGTTGGAGAAAGGAATAATTAAAAGACAAAAGGAAAAATGTTGAACAAGTTCTAAAATGAAGCAAGCACAGAGAAGGAATGAGTTGGAGGTCTGGGTGGGCTCCCAGGGGAAGGTCAACAGTAACTGGCTTTGAAGGCAAGGTAGGGCTTGCCCAGAGAGGAGGGGAAAAGCCGTCCCCCGCGCCCCCCCCCCCCCCCCCCCGCCCCCAGCTGGGGAAACAGAACGTGTGAAGGCAAGAAGGAGAGAGAGTAGACAGTGATTCCAGATCCTAGAACTGCACACTTTTCTCAAATTTTTAAAAGTATTTTTTATATGTAGAAAACGGGATACGATCAATTTTTTTAAAAGAGTAATTAAAAAAATAATTCAGGCTGTTATTCCAATGTGTCATTTCCTTAAAGAGCAAATTATCTCCTCCCAGAGAATAATGAGTTATTATATGTGGTTCTATATTTGTTTCAAGTGTGGAAATTTTGGCAGACAAATCTCTTCCAATTTAGTTCCTTGATCTCAATAGTTTCAAAAAGGAATTTTTTATTATGACATTAAAAGCTTGAGCTAAAATACCAAAAATCACAAATACTATTTTTATTGATACTCTAAAAGTGAAAGAAAATATATTATTTCCTTTTCAATTACCCACCATCTCTAGCTGTGGCTTCACACCCTACATTAATCCAGAGCCCAGAGAAAACCTTGAGGGATAAGTGAATAAAGTAGATGAGTGCTATTTCTTCACTCCCTGTTTCTGTGATTTCTTATTCTCATCTTTTCCGGGTTAAATTAGTAAGTCAACAATAACAAATGAATAGAAGTGGAACATGACGTACCATTCTGGAGAAGTTCCATGGAAAAGTTGTGAACAAGTTCATGCTTCTGGTCAAGGTTGGCTGGCTGCTTAGACCGAGGAAAGTCTTTGCTAAACACCCCGTTGATGAGGAAGCCATGACGTGGTTTATGAGTGATGCTGAACAGCAAAGGGTCCTTGGGGATGTCCAGGTCAGCAGCACTGATGATGGAAGAATCCAGCTCTTTCATCTGACCCTCACACACCTAAACAAAAACAAGCCCAAAAAGTCAGCCACGTGCAAAATAAAACTTGTCTTTCTTTCAGCAAATCGTTCTAAAGAAATAATTTTAAGATACCCTATTTCTAATTCCCCGTGAGATTTGTGTATAATGAGTCCTAAAAAGAAATTGCTGGTTTACCATGAGCTTAGAAGAAAAGAACAAATCTATTAATCTCCTTCACATTTTTTTCTGAAGATTTCAAAGCACTTTATTCATTTCCATGAAGGACAAAGGACATACAATTTTCAATAGACACATATTGTTTATAATTCAAAGGTCAGGAGAAATAGCAACCAAAAGGATGCTTGCTTTCTGGAAGTCATAGAGAAGTTCGGTTGTAAACTTCAGTCTAGAATCTTCACCTTCAGATCCCAATTTGTAATTTGAACCCCCTGGACCTCATTGCTGTAACAGTTCTTATGTTTCTGTTTTAGAAATGGCACAAATCTCTGCTATACACACTGGAGGTATTTGAGGTTTTTAATTTTTATCATTGTAGTAAAAACTTCTGTATTTCAATTGCAGCCAACAACAATTGAGAAGGATGCATGGATGCATCATAGCGTATATTTTAATTCGGGGTCCTTATCTCTCCCTAATTCTCACATTTCTAATTTTCCTGAACTACTTTCCCCTCACTTCTCTACTTTCCCCTACTCCTCACTTCAGGTTTCATAATCCCTTAAACACAAATAGAACTGATGTTTTTCATTTCATGTAGGATCTAGTCATTTAGAACTTGACGTGGTACTTAGCTGTCTTGATCTTCTTTTTCTCATAGTGAGGATAAAGAGAACAAAGAAATATTTCTGATTCCTATTTTGAAATATAGCAAGATCTAAATAATGAGTGTATAAATTTAACACATGCTTTACTGGGAATCTGCAATGTCATTGTGCTACGTGCTGTGGGGAATACAAATATTCTAAAAAATCAAAATTAGATGGAATTGGAAAGGCCTGTCCATCAGTGATTATAATGCAAGGAAGAAAATGTCTAGTGTTACTAAATATGGATGAACAAGAAGTGTAAAAGGGTGGAGGAGACCAAGGATATCTTCATGGCCGAGTGGGCATTTTAGCCTCAAAGGATACATATGGCTTAGGTTTGTGAAAATGCCCTTTCTCTTCAGCCTCTCTTATTGAGAGAGCCTTCCTGCAATCATTCTTCACTGAATTGCATAAAGAAGAATCATCTGCCATATATGATACTTGGGCTAAAATGATGCAGGTTCTCTTTCTTTCTTTTTTGTTATTGGCACCTGAGCTAACATCTGTTGCCAATCTTTTTTTTCTTCTTCTCCTTCTCCCCAAAGCCCCCCAGTACATAGCTGTATATTCAAGTTGTAGGTCCTTCTGGCTGTGCTATGTGGGATGCTGCCTCAGCATGGCTTGATGAGCGGTGCCATGTCTGCACCCAGGATCCAAACCAGCAAAACCCTGGGCCACCAAAGCAGAGCTTGCAAACTTAACCACTCGGCCACAGGGCCGGCCCTTGCTTGTTTTCTTTTATCTGACCCTACTTATTAAGGACTAAGATGGCATCATAATTTAATGCACAATGATACAATTATGAAATCATCTTTGATGGTAACTTGCCTTTTTCTCCAAGAATTTTAATAGAGCAACCTAAAAATATGTTCTAATTATCCTTCTTCAGAGAGCTTGGGACTCCTGGACTCACTGCATGGCGACATTTCTCATTTATCAAATGGTAAATTAATTCACAAAATGAGAAATTTTATTGAAAAAATGTGGTATTCTTTTTTGCACATTTAACTGTTTATTGAGATTACAAATAAAAAGTTTAGATAGATACACATGAAATGCAGAAACCCACTAGTAGACAGGCTTGAAATGGATTATAATAACTTTAAAACCTCAATTTTTTTGCAAGTCACAGCACAACTTGACGGAAGACTATATACAAAATACATACACTTTTTCACAAGAAAGCGAGACAAATATAACTATTTTTAAAAATCACTTGAAGCTTTATATCAGCTGTGTTAATAACACGTGGGTCTCCATATTTGTTTCTCTTCAACAGCTTCTCCAAGGAACGCACAGATAAAAAGCATGATTACTTCCAGAGACAAGCAAGGGACAATTTCCCAGAGGCCTAATTATTTCAGAAACCCCAACCCTAGACAGAGACAAGGCAACAGAGGTAGGTATAGAAGGAATCATTTGTAGATGTTTTTTCTCTCTCATAATTACTGAACTGCTCTCCAGAGAAACCCATGTGCCAACAGAAGAGGAAAAGCAGAGCTGGCTTTTAATCTTGTCTTGAGGTGGCTCCCATATATCATGAAGATTCCGTAGGAAATTCAAATGAAATGAAGACTTTTGCATTTAGAGTTTGGTGATTTTTAGCGTAAAATAAGGCAAGATGATGGTTTCAACATAGATAATATTTGCTTTGGTCAATGTCAGCAAAAAGACAACACACAACAAAAATGATAGAAATGGTGCCTAGTTATTAAGGCTCCACCATGTGCCTGCCCATCTTGATCACCACAGTACCCGTGAAGGAAGATTTGATACACATTTTGCCGATGAGGAAACAAAAGTGTAAAGAGAAATAACTTACCTGGGACCCTACAGCTAGTAAACAGCAACACCCACATCCCTCTTCCTCCAAAGTCTGTGTTCATCCATTTAATAAATAATCCATTAAATAATCATATATAAAAAATAGAATTGTTTAAAAAGAATTATATACTGATAGGAAAAGATTTCCAATATGCATAATTAAGGTTTTTAAAAAAATAAAGTAGAGAGTAGTGGACATAATATGATCTCTGATTTGTAAGTAAAAAGATACAGAGAAATCACATAAACACATACACCTCATTGGCATGTGCTCAAATTATTTTTGTGGAATTAATTGCTAAAAACTCAATTAATGGGGAGGGACTATGGATGGGGATGTTGAACAGAAAGAATTTCATATTTCATTGTGTGTTTTTCTCAACATTCTGACCGTTTAACCACATACATTTATTATTTTTTTAGAGATAGGTATTATCTGAGAGGTGATATTATGAGCCATTTTAACTATATATCTGAATTTTTAAATAAAACTAAGAAATGTTACTATAGGAAAAGATTTTTAAAACTGCATAAAAAGAATAGTCCCAACTGTATTTTTTTCATTTCATGTATGTTTATAAATAGCTATATAAAAAAGATGTTTGTAATTTGTGAATTAAGAGTCCTTGCCATCATAGCATTGGTTGAGAAGGCATGCTCTTGGATCAGATGGCCTGGGTACAAATCTCCTATGAGCCACTCCCTCTGCACCATTTAGTTCTAATCTCTGTGATCTTGGGCCACTAAGTTAACCTCTTTATGCCTGATTTTTTCAGTTACTAAACAGCAATAATAATACCATCACCCTAAAAGCCCATTGTGAGGATTCAATATGAATACATGTGAAGGGTTTGGAATAGTACCTACAACCTAATGAGTACTTATCCTATTTATATAGACAACTACAGTTGCATCCACGTGTTTGCTATATGTTGGCAATTATTACTATCATTACAATCATCATCACTAGATTAATATTTTTCAAGTGATTGCATTACATGACATAGGTTACTGCCCTCCCCACTCCTCGTTAACTTAATGTGTTAAGTGCACCTGGGCCAGTGCTAGGTGGACTAAGTGCAAATGGAGTAGGCAAAAATAAACATCAAAAAATGACGAGAGACATGAAAATTTTGATATCTTTCTTACAGTAAAATTCTGCACTACAAAGTCAGGAGCTTCATCATTTGTGGGGTTGATTATGACATAAAATGTTGTCTCCAAAGACCGTTGCTTCCCGTCTGTGACGTACACCATGAACTGGTCGGCAGTCGGTTCCATCCTAAGATGCCTGGACTGCACATAGTTAATGTGCAAAGCCTTCATGTCTTTCCACTGAAATGAAGCTAGAACACACCAAGACAGAGCAGGCAAATAAGAAAAACTTTTTTTTTTCCAAGCTACTTGTCCTTAATCCTTAACCCCATAGCCTATTTCTCAGTAAAGCAAATAAGACATCATGGCAGTTGACCTAAGAATCAGCTATTGCGGGCTGCTATAATGACTGTCAACCATCAGCATAAAAACAGATATCCATAAATCCTAAGGAAGGATTAAAATTTGCATGGAGAACAGAAGGGCAATAACTGCTAACCAGGATGTGTAGGGACTTCATGACCATTCTTCGTATACTTGGAATGAACGTCAGTGAGACCTTCCTTTGATTAAAACCACTTCTGGATGAGCAGTTCTTGTCATGCTTGAATAAGACAGAGACCATCTCTTTCATATAAAGGCAAAACAAGAGTCAATCAATCATCTGCCTACTTGACACGTATGTCAAGCAACTGACTGAATTGGGTGGAATTAACTGATCTGCTGTTTAGGTATTTGGACATTGCCTTAAATAAAGCAAAAGAGAAAGATGCTGTGTTGTGCATTTAGTCACAGGATAAATTGTGTAACCTTTAATACAACTAATCTTTCCTCCCCCTGCCCAGGTTTAGGGAGATAGAATTGACATATAGCATTGTGTAAGTTTAAAGTGTACAATGTGGTGATTTGATACATGCATATATTGCGAAATATTTACCACAATAAGGTGAGTTAACACATCCTTCGCATAATTACCATTTTGTTATTATGGCGAGAAAATTAAAGCTCTACTCTCAAAGCAGTTTTCAAGTAGACAGTATAATATAGTCACCATGCTGTACATTAGATCCCCAGAAATTATTCATTTTCATAATTATTATTTTCATAGGGGAAATTTTCATTTATTTTGGAGTAAACTCATACACACGGGGAATCCCAAAATAAAAAACTTCAAGTGAAACACCATAGTATTCAAAAGTATCAGCAATAATAATAGCAGTTCCTTAACTGTCTATGGTGTTTTGAACATTTTTGCAGTCCTTACCCAGTTATGAAGCAGGATCTGGCCAACCAGATCCAGAAGCACAGGCGAGTTATCGCTGCGCTTCAAACAGTGACTTACCTATACTTATGCCCATATTGCTTTTTTCAAAACCTGCAGAAGGGAGCATGTTTTCAAGGTAGCCAAACTGGGGAGGAGAAACCAAAACAAATTCCAAGTCATCTGCTGCAGTGTCAGGGTCAGTGGCCGACAAATGGTTAACGGTTAGGGCTGCTGAGAACCCCTCATCTACAACAAACATGGTACCTGCGTACAAATAATAACACAATTATGATGTAGTGTGAAATCCTCTAATCAGAACAGTGAGGACAAAGGGAGTGATTGAAATTCCACTTCAGAGAAGCCTCCCATATGCAAATATCCTTCCCTGGGAGATGTTCATTTCCTTTGGCATAACTCTCCTTACAGTGAAAATATTCAGGGGTACTCGGTGGAATTTAATTTGACTTATGGAACTACATTTTTTTCTTACACAAGCAAGTCAGACAATAATGGAAAGACGGCAGAAATACTAAATGCTCCAGTACAGCCCTTTAGGCATCCGCAAGGAACTCTGATTTCCCTTGTGTCTCTATAGATGTGACAAATGAAAATAAGAATTGCCAAATGGTTTTAATGATAAGCCACTAAATGTGGTTTATGTACTCTTCAAGATCAGTTGCTACCTCTGTTTGTCAGAGTGTTAATTGCCTGCAAGCTTTTATGAAGTACTCATAACGAGTATTTTTTTCATGCCTTGGTGCTTAATTATTCTGTAGGGATAATGCTTCCTTTCCAGAACATTGCTTGGGAGATAGTTTGCAAATTATAATAACATTCATACATATGCTTGCATTTTTTTTCTGAGAGACAGGACATATACATAATGCCTATGAAGAGATGACTTTCTAAACAGCAAATAAGGTTAAACGCATATAAATGGTCTCTCTGGTATCCTCATTCTGTTCTAATAGAAATCATTATGGATAAAGTAAATTACTCTCTCTCCAGCAGGCAAGTGATATTTTCCTATGTGAAATAAAACCAGAAAATTTGAGGATTCCGACATTGTCCTCATCCCAACACGTAAACAAATACACACTCACGTACACACTTGCATTCTATCTCCAGACGGAATTACCTAAATTTTTCAACAAGTAAATTCTGCTCTGTAACCTTTTATGGATTTAGAATTTTCCACAGATTTGTGTTGAAGAAATTATTGGAGGCAATTCTGTGTGGTGATTTTCTATTTTGACTATAAGTAAAGTTCATTATTTCACTGAACCGCGAAAATGACAGCAGATGAGATAATAGGGCTTTAACAGAAAAAGCATTGTCACCTATTGCAACTGAAGGTGGTTGGTTGTCCACTGGATGCACTGTGATGTTGAGATCATACACTGGAAAGGAGTCATGAACAGGAACAGATGGCTGAGGTCCATTGTAGCAACAGCCATTCACAAAAGGGCCAGCTCCTCCATCCGAAACCACCAATGTAATGGTGTCAAAACAAGGCACCAGGCCAATCTCACCACCTGGAAGACACAGCTATCGCTGAAATACAACTTATTAAAAATATAGAATACCAAGATGAAACCTACTCACACCTCTTCTACAAGCATAGAATGGCAAGGAAAGGAACTTAAGTGCCTAAAATGTAAAACTCAATTTTATCACTATGAAATTAAATAGACTCATGAAAATAATGCAAAAACTGCTTGCCCATCTGTTGCCTCTGGTGAAATCCCTGCCAGCCATCTATCACCATATGGAGGGGCAAAATGGGGCTAACAAGGGTGTGACAGTTCACAAACGAACAAGGGAAAGACACGAAACTAGATAGTGACGGCTTCCTTTTTCCTTCATAATTGTTTAGTGTTAGGACCAATCTCAGGGAGAACAGAAGTCACCCTTGTCCCTTTGGTAATTGTCTGCCCCGTTGCATTAACCACCTTAAACGAACAACCATCAACCACATAGCAGTTGTGAGAGACACAAGAAGCTGGATAGGTGAAATACAAAGATAATCCCCATTTTTGTCCTTTGTTTCAGTGTTTTTCTCATTATATAATAGCCAAAGTGTTAAAAAAAAAAAAAACAGCAACGGCACCTGGAAAAGAAGTGGCATTTTACTTTCTTGTTACTCTTTAACGCTTACACCTATGGGTTTCAAAATGGCTCCAACTTAGGCAGGAAGAAGAGAGGAAGTGAGGAAGAAGATTAGATGGTTTATCAGTGAACAGGACAATCTGTTCCTGGGTTACCAATTAACAGCACAGAGCTAGGAGTGCTCGCTATCTGGGGACAGAAAAGTCCTGTAGATGTGATTTTGGTAATTCTCATGCATCACTTTGAAAGTCCCAAGAGGGAAGCAATTATGTTTGAAGTTTTGATGAGACTAGGAGACAAAAGATCAGGGGCTTCATCTCTTTCACAAGACATGCTGGTCAAATCTACAGAGTATTGTGCTTGGCATCATTCTCTTTATTTAAAAAAGACAAGGAAAATCTAGAGATGATATAATTAAGCAAACAAATGATTAAAGGGTGAGAAAACTGGGTTATTTGGAAAAACTAGAGTTGAAGTTGAAAGAATTAGAATTAAACAATCAGCCTTCAACTTTAGGAAAAGTAAAAAAGAAAGAAGCCCTCTCATCTATTCATATATATAAAAAACAAATTGGCTTAAAGCATATTTATTCATCATTCACTTGATACATATATATTTAATGCCTAACCAGGTGACAATTAGTGTTCTTCATGCTCTAGCAGAGAAAAAGGAAGACATTTTGAAAATGTCAAAAATGTTTCAAAAGAATATCAAAAAACAAAGGACCTACTACGTGTCAGGTGCTGACCTAGTCTAATGGTAGAGAAAGAAATGCAATATGGTTATAATATCACAGATACATGTATCTATCAAGCAGAACCATATAAAATTGCCACTATTAAGCCATTTCTTACCTATTAAATTGAAAATTCATATATCTCAGCCTGATTATGTAAAAGCTGCTGAGGGTGGAAGAGGGTGAGAATATTGGCTGACAATGGTATGGGGGCAGGGCACATATGCCAGAGAAAGTCAGAGAAGTCTTTCAAGATGCTTAGCTAGGCTTGTACTAAGCATTAAAGGATGAATAGTTTACCAGGTAGATAAGGCAGAGAATTGGGAGGTAGGAGAGAGGACCTATAGGGAGAGGGAATCCAAAAGAGAAATGAGAAAATCATTCTAGGAAGAAAGGACAGCTCAAAAGAAAAGAGGTAAACATAATACATTCAGTAACTATAATTTCAATATAATGGAAGTATAGGGTACATTTATAGAGTGAGCTAGAAAAGTAGGCTGAGCATTAAGTCACAAAAAAGGCTACAACATGGATGAAAGAATTCCTCACCTTGAAATGGAATATAGTCTAAGGACACGATCTATACTTAGAATTGTTAATCATAGTGTTATTTAAAAGGAAAATTTTGAATGACTTCTTGTTTAATGTTGACAGAATAGCAAATTAGTAATGTACTTTATATCATAAAATATTCAATTATTAAAACATGTTTATGATAACTTTATAACATTTAATAAATATTATTATAAACATTTTTAGGTGATAACCTAAATGAAAAAAGTAATCTGCAAAGCCGTGCATACAACATAACTGCCACTATGTTAAAAATTATGATTAGAAAATAGTAAATAAAATGCTGTAATACTGAAATGTTAATAGTGATTATCTTTGAGGGGTAAATAAGGTGATTTTTCAAAACTTCGTTATACTTTTCTATACTTTCCAAGTTTTCTTCAATGAGCATGTATTATTTTCATAATCATAAGAAACAAATAAAATAATGGTGAAAAAATTATTCTCGGGTGGCCTATAAAAATCAATGTATTTTGGAAGCCAAGAGCAGGACCACATAAGTCACTGAAACTTCAGATCCTACAGTTCTACTGTGCTTCTTTATACCAGTCCTAGCACAGTGCTAAATAACCACCAATTGAGTAACTGAGCGAACATTACAAGAAAACGTAACATTTAACTATCAAGCCATCCTTTGAATACAGTTTTTCTTCTAGTTTAGTAACATAACAAAAGCACATCTATCTGAAATAATTTGCCCCAAAGTACTACTAGGTCTTCCGGAAAAAAATTCGTTAACACACCCTTCCACGGCCATCACTCTAGAAGAGATTTATAAATCTGTATACATGTCGTCTTGCACCTGGAATAAGGCATTGGAAGAGAAGACAGATTCATCTCACCCCTAATTCGCCTATGCTGCACGAGCCTGCCAAAGATGTTAAAATTATGTAAAAAAACAACAATCATTGGTCTTTGGATCCCCTTTCTGCCAGTCTATTTGAGATCCTTTGGAGAAATCAAAAAAAAGCATGGAGTTGTGAACTATTGAGAGACATCAAACATGTGGACTACACTTCCCAGGACGAGGAAATAACCACTGAATGCTTTCCTAAGACTAAACGCAGATGAGAAGACAAGGAGATACCATTTAAAGAAAAAAGATGTCTGGCAGAGTGATTGAAATGCCCCACACTGATTAATTGGCCATGAAACAACTGGTACCCTAATATCTCATTGCTTCCAAAGTACATACGAAAAACATTATTTCAAAATGTCTTCTCCCATTTCCGAATTAATCCTTAGCTATCTCAATCTCCCTCCTTGAGTTCTTTCCCAGTGGGAATACACTGCTTGTATTCTTTCTCTATGTCTCTTGAAATAAGAAAGTGATTTAACTCTGATAGCTCTTATTTTCTGCACCACTCACCTGGCTTACATACCCAATCGTACTTCCCTCATGGGATTTACAGATTAGGGAGGCATATGGATGAGTAAACAGGAAATCATAATCAAGTGTGATAAAAAGTTAGTTAGGGGAAGCATATGGTATTATTATTGATGAAGTGTCCTCAACCCAGAATTCAGAAGATGTACCAGGGCGCTGATATGGGCATGTATCATACTGTCATCTCTGCATGTGAATGGGTTTTGTCTACTCATTTAAATCAAATGTCCTTCACAGCAGGATCTGGATTATACTCTTTTATGGTCCACAGTGCCTTGCAGATATCAGATGTTGCTTTAATATTTTCTTTATTTGAACATTTACGTGGGGAACAAATGCCACCTGGGTAACCATATAATGTGATGCCAGAAATGTAAGCATAATGCTAATATACAAACGTTCGCTGTATCTCCAATCTGTGTCCACCACTGTCGTGTGCTGTGGGAAAGGTACACAAAACATAAGACATCCTCATTGCTTTTCAGGAACTAAAAAGCAGACCAGTTGCTTCTTAGGAGCTAGCTGGTGATCAGTAAACTTTTTAAATTAATAATATAATTATTTTAGAGAACTTACTACAGGCATTTCTGTTACGATTTATGAATCCAGAAGCTGTGATGGTCAAATAAAGTCCTCTTCAAATTGACCAAAAGTGATAAGGACAACCCAGGGTGCATTGAAGGCCTATGTGGAAGCATCAAGAACTGAGCAGCAATACCATCTGCTCTTTCTCCACTCTTTGAAAGTCATTGTTCTAGCGAGATCATACTTCTAAATAAGGTGATCATACTTGAAAACTGGGATACAGGCTGCTGCTGCTGCTTTTTAATGGAAGCAAACATTAAGATTGTTAGATTATCAGAACCCACAGCAAGGGGTGGAGTTAAGACTCTGTCATGTTGCTTGCATGCCCTTACTTGGACTGGCCACAAAACTATCACTTACCTGTGTGTTTGTAGGTCACAGCCCCTGAGATAACATCTCCCTGAGAGAACTTATCCACTGTGACTCCAGCTCTCCTCACCACCCCATGCTGAGGTCCTCGAGCGATCACAAACATCAGTTTCAAATCATCACTGTCTATGTCGGTAGCAAAAATGTATTCAGAGGTGATGATCACCTCATTGCCCTCTGAGCAATGCATCATGGGAGTGAGGTCCGCCTTTAGGATTGGTGGCTCATCATTTACAGGGAGTACCTAAGCAGGAAAAAAACACACGTTTCCAAGAAAAAGAAAGCAATGACAGATTGCCCAACTGGTAACCCATAGCTCATAGTCAGAATGACAAGCATTTTCAATCTTGCAAACATGTGAAACAATAGCCGTGGAATTTGGCCAAGGAGTCCATCATATCTTTTAACTTTCCCCATATGAACCATCTTGCAAGAAATGACCCACACGAGAGACATTGTAGTTAGGAATGGGAGAGTACGGTTATGGTTTGGGACTCAAAGCTCTCGTTTGTTTCGAAACAGACAAAATATAAATATAATATAATGCCTTCTTCACCAAAGTCCCTATCCTCCTACATTAAATTCACACATATTCTAGAGGAAATCTGGTCGTTGTGGTCTGATTCATTTACATTTACCACATCGAAGTTATTTATATTTCAAATTAGTTGGTGATTACAAAGCTTTCCTCCACCCTCAACTTCCTCCCACCCAGGAAGTTTCTCTGGACTTACAATAAGCAGCAGCTGCATTTCAAACATTTTGAGTTAAATCTGAAACTCTATAACCATCAAATCAATGCCAGTTTTCAACTTGGTAAAACATTTTTTCTCACTGTCATGAAAATAAAGCTCCAAGAAAGGAAAGAAAAGCAACATGAAATCACACTGGCTCTCTGAATTTACAAAGATGAGGTAGAAATTTGAAAAAGCGTGTCTTCTAAATAGGAATAAAGGACATTCCCCCCCTGAGTTCACTGCCACAACCTGGGGTGTGTGCTGCACGTTTATTTATCAAGTCTGGCCTGTGAACACTCTCAACCCTAATTTCCTTCCTGCCACAAGTCAGCCAAAGTAATCTTTTTAAAATGTGGCTTTCATCAAGTCACTGCCTGCAGGAAACTTCAACGGCTTCCCAGGGCTTCTCCTAGGATGTCTTCGGCCGCATCTCATGTGATGGGGTATCTTTATGATCCCTCTCTATTTTCACCCCAAGACACTGCGTTCCTCACATCCCAGGTCTTCGCACCGTCTCTCTGCCCGCTGTCTGCTATGCTCCGCCCTCAGCTCTTTGCTTGGCTACCTCCTCCTTTAAGTTACATGTGGAATCCTCAGGGAAAACTTCTTGACACCTCAGGCTCATTTACGGACTTCTCTTGTTTACTCTCTTTTAGCATCTGTTAATTGTAGAACAGATCCATATTTTAATCAATTATTTCCGTGATAATCTGTTTCATGCCTGTCTTCATGCCTTGCCTGAAGCTCTAAAAGTACAAGGACATTATCGTCTTGTTCATCATCATACCCCAAGCACCTAGCCCAGGACCTAGCAAAAAGAAGACATTTATTAAATATCTATGGAATAAATGAATGAATGAATGTAATTATGTATATATGCCCTGATTACTCTGCTATTTAAACAGGATAACAACTCTACAACAAATATGCTTGATATTGTCTTGACACTTTCCTTTAATGAGTAAAAAGATGGAATGATGGAAACCTAGTCTTAATTATTTAATCAAAGGTAAATTACAAAAACATATACAACATTCTATTTTCTACTGGCTTATTAGGAAGCAATATCTTTCTTCAAGTTCTCTGAGTGGATTCATTAAAGACTTTATTATTGTTCTTGATTCAGTCTGAGGAAGCTCACCAATAAGTTTATGATGACCATTTTGCAGCAGTTCACAAAAGAGCCTCAGCTTTCAAATGGATAATAAAATTCAAAGGCAACAGAATTAAAAACATTCCTCCTGGATTAAAAAAAGTCACACTTAGTTGTCCAAAATTCCCTATACCTCTGATTGGCTTTCAAAAGTCATGCCCTTTTGTCTAAAAGGTAATAATAAACAGATTGTTTTCCTCAAATGTACTGCTTATTGTCATTAAGAAGCAGATGGTCATGGATGGAAGATAGGGTTGGGGATATTTTGCCCTGAAATTTGCTCTTCAGGAAAAAAAGGAACTCAGAAAAGCTTTCTCTATACAGAAGCCCTCCCTTTTCCATGGCGGATATGTTCCAAGACCCCCACCGGGTGCCTGAAACGGCAGATAGTACCAAACGCTATATATGCGATGTTTTTTCCTATACACACATATGTGAGGTGTGACAGCAAAGCTAGCATGAATTTCTCTTTCCTTCTTCACAATTTCACAGATAGAAGCTTCATTCTTCCTGTAGATCTTAGCAACCTCAGCACACAATTTTTTTTCTTTCCTTATCAAGTTGAGAACTTTCACCTTTTCACTGAAAGGAAGCACTTTATGGCTTCTCTGGCATATCCAAACTGCCAGCATCACTACTCTTGTGCTTTGGGGCCATTATGAAGTAAAATAAGGGTTACTCGAATGCAAGCACTATGATACCACGACAGTTAATCTGAAAACCCAGACAGCCACTAAGTGGCAAACGTGTGGGTAGTGTGTACAGTGTGGATACACTGGACAAAAGGATGATTCACATCCTGGGCGAGATGGCATGAGATTTTGTCACACTACTCTGTATGGCATACAATTTAAAACTTAAGAATTGTTTATTTCTGGAATTTTCCATTTAATATTTTTGGACCTCAGTTGACTGTGGGTAACTGAAACCCTCAAAAGCTAAATTGTGGGTAAGGGGGCGGGAGGGCCTACTGTATGTAAAAATCTGTCAATAAAGAAAATTTCCCTTTTTGAAGGTGAAATACACTGCTCATCATCTAGACCTCAAAAGCCATCATGGGGATTAAGTGGGAAAATGGAAGGAAGGGGCTCTGTGTCATGACTGACACAGATAGGTACTCAGGAAATGCCAGCAAGTATAATACTTACAATCACCGGGTAATTTACAACTATGGCAGTGGCGAGGAGGAAAGAATACTGGCCAGAGAGTACCAGAGGTACCCGAGAGTGGAGATGCCAGCCTACGGCTACACAGTCAAGTTAATGACTTTAGGCAAGTCATTGAAACTTCTTGGGCCTAAGCTTCCTTAGCTATGAAATGAGGATAATTCCTTCTCTGTCTAAAAACACGAGATGGCTGTGATCATTCTTAATTAATTACTAATTGCAAAATATCTTACAAACACATTACTATTACCACTAATAATAATTTCATATCACAAACGTCTGACAAAATTCAAACAGAAACAGAATTTGGAACTGTGAGACTAATTAGTGGCTCTTTCACGGGCATGTTAAGTCTTTCTGCAGACCCTCCTTTGTCACTAACTACAAATACCTGAAAAATTCTCTGAGCTGTGCTTGTGGACGTGGGTGGTTATTCAACAGAGAAACTCCAGGGTTCCCATCAGACCTTTGGGCATGCACTCAGCCTTTATGTGCAGATGCTTCTTCATTTGTCACAAGGCAAAAATAGTCATCTCAAACAGACCTCTGGCTGGGGGCATACGGTACAGGAATTCACAAGGGGGCACCACGCACATATGGACACGCTTCTTCCACACAACAGGGAGAACCCCAGTGATGCTAGCCCAACCGGCCCAGCTGCTAAATAAATATTTCTGAGTATTACAGCCCAAAAATATTAGAAATAATTTATACATGGAACCAATTGCTTTTTAAGTTATTTACTCATCTGAGTTTGAGATCAGAGTAGTTCTTGAAATGGCTTAGAGAGAGAAAACAGCATACCCATTTCACCCGTACAGCTTTGCCCTTTATTGCCTGTCCCGAGACATTCAAAGACGTAAGCAGGCATCCTCATACTCTGGAGTCCTTGTGTTTCAAGTTCTACCAGGGACTCCAAGAGGCTTCCAAACCAGATGCTTTATTTCTATATGAACCAGGGAGGAAGCTCTCTACCCACCTCAACGTGGAGAACAAATTCTGCTGAATTCGTGCCATCTGTGACCTCCAAGTGTATGTCATCCTGAAGTACCTCAGATCCATCATGCTGATACCTGTGGGGATGATATTTGTCACTCGTCTCTCTAGGCCACTGTGAGAGTAGGTTGAGATGCCTGACACAAGAGCTCTTCCATGCCTTCGGCCATGTGTTCAATAAATACATAGATAATAAAACACAGCATAATCATGACGTGACGTATTTAACTACTTAGGTATCCCTGAAAGTAAAATTACTCCACCCTGGGAAAATGTGTTATATGCGTTCACAATTGTCTCCAAATCAAAAAGCAGTCCTTGAAGTTGCCACTGTGACAATGGGAAGTAGTAAGAATAGCTCTGCTACTCACAAAAAACCGTGGCCAGGGCCAGGGGGATACTGACACCGGGCAGTAGACAGGTAAAAGTGGGGCACTGTGTTGGGGCTGGCCCAGTGGTGCAGTGGTTAAGTTTGACCGCTCTGCTTTGGCAGCCAGGGGTTCGCCAGTTGGGATCCTGGGCACAGAGCTACGCATCGCGTATCAAGCCATGCTGTGGCATGCGTCCCACAGGTAAGGTAGAGGAAGATGAGCACGGATGTTAGCTCAGGACCAATCTTCCTCAGCAAAAAAGAGGAGGATTGGTAGTGGAGTTTAGCTCAGGGTCAACATTCCTCAAAAAAAAAACTACAAGTGGGGCACTGTGTGGATTTTGATGATTCTCCTTCCTCCCCCGCTTTCAAGGTTAATCTTTCTGCCTGTACTCTGGATCTACTCAGCTCTTCTCTAAAACTTTGATCTATAAATTATTTATTGCCTCTCTCCTGCCATTTTTCCGTTTTCATTTACTAGTTCTCTTCCTCTCAACCTATAAAGATTCTCGAATCTCTCCCAGACTTAAAAAGAGTTTTTGCTTGGTCAAGTCTTAGCTCTATTTCCTTTAATTCTCAGGGAAGTTTCCTGAAGGAATTGTCTAATTCTAGACTTTCCATTGACTCTCCAGCCCACTGCAGTGATAAGTGGTGAGTTCTAAATAATCATTGAGTTGAATTGAGCCAAATGTTTAGCTTATCGATGATCTGTTCAAGACACTGAGGAATGGAAATAAATCCCAGGAATTGAAAGTAAAAGTTGCATTAAAAGTTGTATAGTATTTTGAACATGTATGTTATTTACATATGAAAAAAATCCAGCACTAAAAGGTATTTTACTTAGAACTAGTCTCATCCATATGGCAGGGTACTCAGGTTGGGATTCCATTTCAATGGTGGAGAAAGTCCGCCTCCCGCCCCTAGTATCCTTCCCACATGCTGCCTCCTAGGCTTTGTTTTGTCACGCCCCCTGATATTTTTTATCAAAAATAGATTGATATGTGATATTGTGTTAATACTACTTACCATGCTAGTACCTGTAGAAGGGCCAAGTGAGTCTAAGAGTACACATCCAAAGACATGGCTGTGGAGCCAAACAGAACTTCTTTCAAAACCTGACTCCCCCACATACTAGCTGAGTTTGCCCTCAGTTTCTTCAGCTATAATATGAGACTAGCACCATCTACCATGTCAGGCTTGATTTCTGTGAAGATTAAATGAAAAAACATAATTGCAAGTCTCTAGCAGAATGCTTGAACTATACGTGCTAGCAAATATTGGTGCTTTTTCCTTTTCTATCCATCATTCACTACTTAGTAAGAATTATCTAAACAGAGCTCTTTCTAACATTTAGCTAAGAGCTGAGATCTTGCAGTAAAAAAGGAAATTTTAATGAGGATAGGAGTGAGTAGTGAAAAGAGGTCAAGATACTGGAGACTGTAAAGCAAGTGTAACTAAACTGTTGGATTAAACTGATCTTCTGTGCACAAAGCTTACTTCCCAGTCAGCTTCCTAGTCAAGTATGGACCTAAGCATTTGATGCCTAATACCTTCTACTATACTTTATCGAAAGGGCCCAAATTCCCATTTATAACTTAAACTTGTAAGTAAGAAACTAACCAATCTATCTGTCTACCTGACCACTGCTTTTGAGCAGCTTGCATGGTTTGTCAGAGAAGTTGTTTTACTAGATTTTGTAGAAAAGTTTCTTATGGAACTGCATTAGGTGAAAGAAATGTAAGACCTTATGGAGAGGAAAACGATTGTGGGACCATGAGGCAGACTGTCGGAGAGCCAAGTAGAACTCCATCGCCACCTACCCCGCCTACTGTTTTGCTTGCAAATCCCCACGCCAGTAGAATGGAAGAAAACATTACACTAAAGACATCAGTCAACTGAATTCTATCCCAGAGTTCCCAGGGTTATGCAATTGGCTTTTCTTAAAGCCAAGTTCAATTATGTAGATTAGCTTTCCAGATTATTTCAGTCTATATTCATCTAGTTTGACTTCTACCTCTTGTGATAAGTGCAACTGCAGCAAATTTAATATTCATGGAGAATATTAAAATTGAGAAAATAATCCATCTCTTTTGTTCTTCAAATATCCATAAAGGCATTCCCACTGGTACAGCAAGCCAGAAGGAAAGAAAATGTCCAGAAAAATTTGTCACTTCTAATTTTCAACTGACCCTTGAAAGTATTAAGTGGCACATTGGTACCCCTGAAAGAAGTGGACAAACTTCTTTCTCTTACTTGGCCTCACAATTGATCCAAATAGGAGCCAAAGCAGGTAAAGAAAAAAAGCCAGGAAATGTTCTAACCTAACTTTTAAGGTATGGAGGTCTCCCCAAGAAAATGTGCCCCCTGTGTTTAGAGGAAATCCGTTCAGCTCCACCCTTCCATGTGGAAGGGGTCTCTGCAGGGAGAGGTAGATACTGTCCAGTTGGGTGTCCACATCAGAAACCAGAATGTGCTCTGTGCTGACGATGCATTGACCTCCCTCAGCCACTCTCAGAGGGTTGGTAAATACCTAGAAATAAGGAAGGAAACATTCAAAGCCTTGTTCCATGAGGTGTCCCTGAAGACAGAGCTCATTAAATCAAGCAAAAACTTTCAGTGCCATCTCCACTCATCAATTAATTTTTCCCAAATGTGGTAAAGGGGATAGCGTCATAAGACATCTTGGCTGAGAAATATTTTTCCTAAATGTTTCTGATTCTAAACATTGATGCACACAAAGAAGCAGGCAGATCTATGAACCCAAAAGTACCTACATTTCATTTATCTCAGAGGCTGAAGAGCAGAAACAGCACTCCAATTGGTTATTATCTGTAGTGCTAAATTGAGAAAATAATCACTTTCATCATCATGTCCATACCCACCATGACTCCACACACGTACCTTAATCTACAAAATGAACAAAACCTATATCAAACTCCCCTAGAGAAAAGAATCCATCTCTTTTTTCACCCTCAAAATTCCTAAAGACTTGAGAAATTTTTTTTAAGATTGGCACCTGAGCTAACAACTGTTGCCAATCTTCTTTTTTTTTTCCTGATTTTTCTCCCCAAATCCCCCAAGTACATAGTTGTATATTTTATTTGTGGGTCCTTCTAGCTATGGAACGTGGGATGCCGCCTCAACATGGCCTAATGAGCGGTGCCATGTCTGCGCCCAGGATGCGAACCGGCGACACCCTGGGCTGCCAAAGCGGAGCTCGCGAACTTAACCGATCAGCCCCGGGGCCAGCCCCCAAGAAACTGATTGGAGATTTCAAGCATCAGTAGTCATGAGTATTTTAGAGATGAAAGCAGAGCAGGGAAATTGAAGATCGAAAACTGAATATTCCATAAGAAATAGATTTACTCAAACATTAGACTTAAATATTAAAGCCATGAAGATGATTTTCTATAATGGAAAAACTCAATATTCAACTAATAGATCATTTGTAAGTAAAATGCAAGTTGGAGGGCTTGGGATATTTTATCACCATATTGGGAGCTGGCAAGAAGTGTTCCACGGTCAAATAAGTCTAGAAAACAGGTACATACAATATCTCCACCTTGGAGATGTTTAAGGCACATAAGGGTGATCAACGCTCTGAGGTCCTTAAGTAGGGAAACCTGTTAACTTTGTTTAACCTACCATTTCCCCAAATTTGTTTCACTCCACAGAAGCTAAAGCATCAGATACCAAGTGATGGGCTCTGAGGGCCGCCCACAGATGGCCTAGGCTGAGCACCTGCCAATAGGGAGACACAGCATTCTCCAAGGAGGCAGCTACTCTCCTCGGAGAGCCGCTGCTCCCAGAAAGGAGAAATTTCCCTGAAGAAAGAGCTGGTAAAACGCAGGGGACAAGGAATGGGCAGAGGAAAGGGAGGTGAGCAAGAAGAAGTCACCGCCTCCACTCAAAGCCCTGCTCCAGCCTCCCACCCACCAGGGCACAGCTGCCAGGAGCATCCACGGATGTCCCAGAAGCACCCCCTGGATGGTGGAAATTATGAGACCCACACCCCAGAGACAGTTGCCTTCTATACTTTAAGAAGCTGCTTCCACCAGCAAAGGAAAACAAAAGCAAGAGCCTTCTCTCCCAAAACCACCTCCACCCCCATCCTTCTCGGTGCCTTACACTCATTTTGCCAAATGTACATTTTCACTGTTTGTAGGAGAAAGAAAGAAAGGGAACTCTTATTCAAAGAGGAGTACTATCTTTGAAACATGGTTCATGTCTGCCAGCCTCATTTTTTCCTGAGTTGTGTCATTTAATATCCCAAGACGCTAATGTTTCAAGGAACATACTGTGCTCCATTAGATGATTTTTAAGTGTATAGGTATTTTAGGGAAATTTTCAAAAAGTTGAAGCATAAGGCTAATTCGCCCCCACTCATTAATCATCAACTTTTCTGCCCATACCCAGTGCTTAGGTTTCTGGGACTTCAGGTTAGCTTGGTGTCGAGATCTCTTAGCGGTTACCACTCAGCCCAGCTATCTGTGGGTATTCACATCATGGAATCACTTCTGTGACTGTTTTCACTGAAGCTACTCTTTTTAATTTTATTTCTAATATTCTAGGTTCTCTAAGGTACTATTTCATTTGTTTTATACACTGTAGAAGAAAAGACAGCAGTCACTAAGCCACTTGAGCCCCAAGTCCTCACCACTGCTCCCAACTACCTTCAAACGATGGAGGTAATTGTTTGCTTCACCCTTTTTAGTTTTTTTCCCCAGATCATCCTTCTCTAGCAAGAGCCTTGGACTGCTTTGCATAAAAGACTATTTCTCCATGATTGTTCTAGAAAAATGTTTAACTTCCTTAGATTCTGGGTTATCTCAGGACCTGTATCTCATACCTAGAAAATGATGGTCTGAGTGAAATCTAATCAAATTAACAGGAATTTGATTAATTTTCTCCACAGGGAATGTGATCTGATTGAAGGAGTCAAAAAATATAGTTTAGGTTCTTTTGTGCGAGCTCTCTGGTGCATCTTCTTCTAAAAATTGCAAGTTCAGAGGCCCGAGGGGTCAGGCCAGGGCTGTGAACGTGTGGTGAGTTGGATAGTGACTTTGGTGACTGGAGAGCATGCCCTCTCCAACTGCTGGCGGGGCTAAGTGAGCTCAGTGTTGTCAGAGCTTCCAGATTTTCAAGAGAAGCCAGAAACCCAGACTTCATATGAAACCTCCTAATGTGTAAGTGTTGGCAACTCATGATTTAAAAATGATGTTTAGACCCATCAGAGCAGCTCTGTGAGTAGGGTAAGCCCCTTGGTCCCTCAAGGGGAGACCTCGGCCCCACAACCTTGGGCAGGCGTAGAGATGGTGAGGAGCGAGCAGGAAAGAGAATGTCAGTGCTTTGCTGGCTGTCTTCCAGGTAGGCAGCTGGGAAGCTGACCTCTTTCCTTAGGGATGAAACATGCATAGGTTCTAGTCCCCTCTGGTTCCTAATGAATGGGTAATCCTATATTGTCTTTCCACTTTTAAGGGAAAAAAATGAGCCTAGGAATAGCCAACCCAATTAAGTCTAGCACTCCAGTGGGGGGGGGGGGGGGGGGGGGGGGGAACAAACCCACAATAAGAACCCCAGCCTCGCAGATAAGATACACAGGTAGCATGGCCCTTATGGCTCAGTTTTAATGAGAGACTCCAGTGCTTGAAAGCTTAACATAAACATTGGGGAGTGAGACAGGCTAGGAAGGAAGGGCCCATCTTAATTCATTTGGAAAATTAAAGAGCTTCTTTAGATTACACAGCAGCATAGCTGGCCTGTGGTGAGAGCGAATAAGCTCTTCTGGTTGCTAAGAGACCCATAATTTAATCCCTTTCCCCTGATCAACACGTGAAACTCAGCAGAAAGGAAAGGAAAGGAAAGAGATTTTGACAAAGCTTTGAAAATAATGCCAAATTCAGCAACTGGAAAACCTCACCTTTTAGATAGGAAATCCCCTGGGAAGTGAAGGACTACCTGCCCCGCGCTTTTTTCCTAAACTACAGCTGGAAAATAAGAAAGTTCTTTAAAATAGCCTAAAGAACAGTTAGCTTTTCCAGTAAGTCTTAAAGTCTTTCCTTGGGTCCTCTGTCCTTTTCCTCCTTCATATCAAACATTGTACCGACCTCAGGAACTTGATTGTCCACTGGAAGAATCGTGATGTTAAAGCAGATCCCGTGCAAAGTGCCGCCATGCTGGTTACTGACGGAAAATGCAAACTGGACACGTTGTAGATGGGGGCCTATATCCTGCATGGGTGGCATGTAGGCCACTTTCATATAATTCACAGCATGCTGCAAAGCAAATAGAGATGGACATGTGGGAGCCAATCTGTGAGGAGCAGGGAGTCTCAGAGATCTAGGTCCAAGAGAACCATTGTCTTAAAGGATATCAAACATTGTAAAAGCTGCCATCATCGGGGCCGGCCCCGTGGCCGAGTGGTTAAGTTCGCGCGCTCCGCTGCACGCGGCCCAGTGTTTCGTTAGTTCGAATCCTGGGCGCGGACATGGCACTGCTCATCAGACCACGCTGAGGCAGCGTCCCACATGCCACAACTAGAAGAACCCACAACGAAGAATACACAACTATGTACCGGGGGGCTTTGGGGAGAAAAAGGAAAAAATAAAATCTTTAAAAAAAAAAAGCTGCCATCATTAATTTGAAGATTCTAATAAGCTCTATTTTATAAATCACATGTTTTAAAAACAGGAGGGAAAAGAACAAAGAAATTAAGTAAATATGTGAAGTGCTTGAAACCCATCAACTCTATAAAGATAGAAGATTTGAATTGCAATCCAGTTCCACCATGAAGTAGCTGTATGATAATGGTTAAGCTACTTAAACGTGCTAGGCCTCTATTTCCTTATCTATAAAATGAATAAAATAATAAAATAATAGTACTTAGCACATGGGGTTGACATACTCATTTACAATCTCTAACTACAGTGAGATTAGTCATAATCAGCTCTAAACCACAGAGGTGGCTGCTGCCTAAGCACTCTTCACCACCATTGTGACCCCTGTGAGATCTTCAGAGTAGAGTTCAGGAGTAGGGGAAGGGTGGATAAAGTATTTGGAAGGTAGTAGATGTTATGGGTTGAATTGTGTCCCCCTTGAAAAGAAAGGTTGAAGTCCTAACCCCAAGTACCTCAAAATGTGATTTCATTTGGGAATAGGGTTGTTACAGATATAACTAGTTAAGTTAAGGTGAGTTCATATTGGAGTGGGGTGGGCCCTTTGTATCCTTATAATAAGAGGAGAGAGACACAAGGGGAGAAGATGGCCACAGGATGACAGAGGCAGAGATGGGAGCGATGCCTCCACAAGCCAAGGACTGTCAAAGATTGCCAGCAAACCACTAGAAGCTAGGAAGAGGCAAGGAAGGATTCCCCTACAGGGTTTCAGAGGAGTGTGGCCTTGCTGACACCTTGATTTCAGACTTCTAACCCCCAGAACTGTGAGACAATAAACCTCCGTTGTTTTAAGCTGCCCAATATGTGGTACTTTGCTATGGCAGCCCCAGGAAACTAATACAGTAGGATACTGGGTGAACTGAATTTGGTGGAATAAAAACATATGCCCCAGGTCCCTAAGTGAGAGCCCTGCTGCTGGCAAATCAATGCAAAAGGCTGTGCTGAATTATAATAAGATTTTGAAATCATATCCAGCTTGACCAAGCATTTTCAAATAGATGTCGCATGCTTAACAGAAATGTGCAAGCAGAGAGAATATAGACATCAAGCATTTGATGCTTGTGACAGATGTCAAAAGGCAGTATTCTCGAGTGCAGCACTAGGGGTGCCATACATCCTCAGAGGATGCCTCGATCATTTGTGTCAACATTTCAGCATAGCATCATACCTGAGTGAACGACCTCAGCCCCGGGGCTGCAGGATTCTTGGTTAGCTTTGGTATGCTGTCTACCATGAATAATTTCCCAGCATCCGAGTGTCTAAAGAGAAATACAGAAGAACACATCAGCTAATTTTCCAAGTAAGAAAAATTAAATCGAATAGCCCATAACCAAATTTTCTAAAGCTCAAAGAGTTCATCACAGGAAGAAATCAAATGTTGCATATTTATTTTCCTTCTTTATGTTGGGGGTTCTAGCCTTTAGCCCAGTATCATCAATGCCGTGCTCATCATGACTTCAAAAACTATGTAAAGTTTCTGCTTTGGCATGAAGAACGGGAATCGTTATTCTCAACCTAAAAATGTTTACTCACTACCATGTATATGACATGGGCCTAAGGTACATTCGTGCCACTTTTCTGGATTGAGATCATAGAATGTGACCATTTCGTGATCTGCAATATCTAAAAATAATGTTATGAAGACTCAATCTCTTTAGAAAATGGAATGAAAGACTGTTTTAAGCCTCCCTAAGCTGAAGACACTACAAGCTTCAGGTTTTGAAGGGAGGGATGAGATAGATTTGAGATTACAGTAAATGATGGAGTGATCAACAAAGCAATTGAACCACAATATTATACATTGACACTTTCGACTCAGTCCTAGATCACTAGCTGTAATGAATAGCTCAGGCGATGACTTTCATAGAGATACCTGTGGCTGAAGGAGAAAAACGGAGGCATTGTTATTGTGTAGAGCAACTCCCTGTCGTATGATTCCATATCTATGAAATGTAGATGTTTCTTAGTTATGTAGGCCACCTCAGTTTCCTTGACAACCAAATGCCGAGAAACTCCGGGAGCTTCTTTTGGAAGCTGGTCATCCACTGGAGTGATATGGATTGTCACCACCTGGAAAGAAATTTCTATACCACTAATTTGAAATACCAAAAAGGCACCAAAGAAAACACCCCACAATCACCTCATCACAGTTACAATGATTTTTCTAAAACTGTCGTTTATATTTGACTTGTATATAAATAATTCAGGATAATTCAGGACATTCAAAATATAATAATTCAGGATATTCAAAATAATTCAGGAGCTATGAAGAATGTGAGCCAAAAAATGGAACATTCTCCATCCATTTTATATCTTAAGAATGTAATTACCACAATTACAGTTAATGAAGTCATGAGCACTATAGAATTGGCAAATAAAACACAAAATATGTGCCTGATTTTATTTCTCTATCTCCCTCCACCTGTGCTTTCCCAACCTCCCTCTTTTCAGTCATCGATCCTAGAAACCTTGACATAACTTTTGGTTCCTCCTTTTCCACTCACATACAACACATCACCAACTGCCAGAGTTTCTACTTATAAAGTATCCTATACAGCGACCACAGCCCACTCCCACCCCAGCTGTCATTCCCACTGTTACTGGCCTAGCTCCAGCTCTCATAATTTCTTCCTTCCATTATTGCAACAGCTTTCTGATAGCCATAACTCCAATAGCTAATCTAGACTTTTCAGACCTCTAGTGCTATCTTCAAAGAAATACAAGTCAAATCAGGTTATTCACCTCCTCAAGAATCTTAAACACCCACCCAGGAGGAATGGAATTCAAACTCCTTAGCATGGCATCCAAGACCCTCCACAGTTTAGACACACTCTACTTTTCAACTTTTCGTCTTTTACTACCTTTCAGCATTACTCCAGCACACCAGTTGCACACCACAGACCTGGCCCCAGTCCTCAAGCATGCCTCTGTGCTTTGGATCATGTTGTTTCTTCAATCAGGAATGCTTTCTCCAGCAACCTGAGAGAAGTCTCTTCTTAAAACTTTCCCAAATTTCTCAATTGGAACTAATTGTTCCTGAATTTTTCTTATCCCTTCACATTGTCTTGTATTATTAGTTAGTAGTTTACATGTCAGTCTCTCCTAGACTGACAGCTCCACAGGAAGAGGATCACAGTACAGTACAAACCACATGGAATTTGCAGTGAACAAAGTCTTGAGTATACCACTTCATAGTTATTGATCTTGAGCAACTCACTCAACTCTTGGGCGTGTCAATTTTCTTCTTTGTAAGTTAAGCATGATACCAACAACCTCACAGAGTTGTTAGAGGATCAAATATCACTATGTAGATAAAATGTCTCGAATTGGTAGGTGCTCAATAAATATGTTCATCTCTGTAGCTCCATAACTTCTGGCATGGTATTTTGTAGGTAGGAGGCACTTCATCAGTGTTTGCTAAATGAATGAATCTACATGCCCTGTTTGTGATTTTAAGAATTTTTAAAACCACATTCATAGATTTGATTCATGCAAGAGGGCAAGGAGGCTTTGTCAAACAGCTTTTATCATCACATTTGTTTGTTTTTTTTACAATAATCCATGATTGGTAACAAGAAGGCAATTATTACCTCTCTCTTGAAATGGTACATTTGCTTGGCATGATGAGTCTTTGCACAGCCTGATGCATGAGAGTACTTACTCTGCTTTTAATTGTTTTAATACTGTCACTGAAGCACAGATCAGCAAAGCCAGTTTGTCTACAATAAGGGTGTTCACAACACTCAATTTGAAAATGAAGAGATTCCTTTTTATTTTTATTTTTTTAAAGGAAATGAGTTGGGTTTTTTTGTTTAAAGATTGGCACCTGAGCTAACAACTTGTGCCAATCTTCCTTTGTTTTCTATTTTTCATTTTTTTCTGCTTTTTCTCCCCAAATCCCCCCAGTACATAGTTGTATATTTTAGTTATGGATCCTTCTAGTTGTGGCACGTGGGATGCCGCCTCAGCGTGGCCTAACGAGCGGTGCCATGTCCACGCCCAGAATCCAAAACAGTGAAACCCTGGGCCACTGAAGTGCAGTTCGCGAACTTAACCACTCGGCCATGGAGCCAGCCCGGAGGTTCCTTTTTAAATTGACATACTAAGCAAAAACTAAAACATGGTTAAGCTTTTGCTAGGAGATAGGAAAGACTGGAACATCAGCTCAGCCACTTACAAGCTGTGCTCCCTGGGGCAAATCATTTAACCCTTTGGGGCTCAGTTTTTCTCTCTGTACATTGGGAATAATAACAACGGCTATTATAGAGAAGCATTGTCCGGATCAAACGAGATAGCTAATAGCACAGTGAGCACCTGGCAGTGGGTGCTCAATAAATTAATTCCCTGTTTCCATCCTTCACTACTTTTACAAAAGCGTATGGCATATTTACTACTCCATTTTGAAGTATTCCAATAATTAAAAACTAAAGCCAGTTATCAAAATAAAGAAACACAATGACAGTCATTTCTCCAGTTTCCTGCAGTCTGTGTCACAATTTTTTTTCCAATTATAGTTTTTTGCTAATCTACAAAGTTCAGCAATTCTCTATGGGACCTCCCAGCCAGAGTGTGGATCATTGAGGCTCCACTTAATTGAAAAACTGGATTTAATAAGGAAACAATAGTTATTGTGCCTTCAAAGAGACCATTTTCCATGCTAATTTATTCTCCAGTGTGTTCTTTCTGTGAAAAGAATGTACAAGCATGCTTTTTTATGCTCTTGGAGTAATTCTTGGTGGGAACATTTTTCAACATGCTTTATGATCACCTAAGTTGATGTGTCCTTACATATTTATGCATGTTTAAACATTATTGTGGGTGAGAAAAATCCTATTTTAACAAACTCCATAGAGAAATAAAGTGGTCCAGTTGCAGTGAAATTTGGTTGTAACAAAGACGTTATGGAATACTTGTTCCCAGACAGCGGAAAACTAGTGCCCAGATCAATCTCTGGGCTCTTGCTTGCTGGCTCCTCATACACCCCTCCAGTCTGCTTATGGCCACAAGCACCCACGGACAGATTTGTAGGGAATCATAATATAAAGTGATAAATCAGTATATAAAATGCAAAGCCTGACCTTGACCCTCAGAATCGGGCTCACCATATGATACTCCGCTGACTGGCATCTGACTTTCTTATATGCCTGGGTTCTTGATCCTTTCTCTACCCTGAGCTTTGATTCCTGTCTGATTCTTTATCTTGCTTCTTCCTTTGAAATAATCCAGTGCAATTTCTCAGCCCCGGGAACTACTTCCGAAGTTGGTTTTGCCCACCTCACCTTCCGATCTGTCTTCTGACAAACGCCCACCTCCAGGTGCCCATTCTCTCCTCTGGTGACAGTTCATCACTCCCTTCTACTCCACCCACAGGGCTTTGTGGCATCTGCTTCCTGTCTTCCTCTGTTTCTTAGTCCTCTTTCTGCTTATCTCTTCTATCCTTATTTTGCACTTTCATTTTAATTCTAATATTACTCTCTCCTGGTTTAAGATCTCTTTAGGCTTAAGGTCCATAAAGCCCTCTATGGAGAAGGGTAAAGAAGCAAATATTTTTCAAATCAAATCGAATGGGTGAGGCTTTATTTGATGACACTTGTGACAACCAAGATAGAAAGAGGGAGGCAGTTTCTTGCTGATATGTAGACACCTTGTTGATGTGTAGGTAGATCTCGTAGTAGGAGCATCCAGTTTGAAAGGATGAGAGGAGGCAAGGGACATCCCTGCTTATGTCACTTCCTGCTTTAATTGCATTGTTTCTCACCTGAGCAGATCCTTGGTTTCCGCCTCTATGAAAAAAAGTGTTTTAACAGTATGGACTAAACGGTGCCTGAGTTTAATCTTCAGTCACCATGGAACCTTCTGATCACAAAAACTCCCATCAAGTAACCATCTTATCTGGATTCTTAGTTAAATAGTTGAAAGCTACAGGTTTTGTTGAATACTTTAAATACATTTTTATTTGTGGGACATGACTAGATACTAGTCCAAATTAAAGATGTGATCATCAAATAGAGCAGATGATTACTTAAGTCCCTTAAAAGCTGGAGTTTTATTGATGATATCAGCGTTTTGCAACCAAAAAACACATACATATACACAAAATACTTGTTTGGTTGTTATGCACACACTAGTTCCTGGAAACTCTGAATAAAGCTTTACACTAGTTACCACCCCATCTCACGCCCTCCCCAGCTCCTACCAAATGTTTCAGTCTTCTTATTTCCTCCTAGTTTCAATTTTGGGACCAGCAAACAGTTCTTGAGGTTCTACTCTGACTCAGATACCAAGATCTGAAGATACAGAGATGAATAAGTCAGGATTCCTACCATCAATGAGGTCACAACTGATCCAATAAAACAAATAATGGCCTCACATTATAGTGATTTGATATTGGATCATATAAAAGAACTAGCTGACCCAGCCTGGGGAGTTGTGGGATGGAGGCATCAAAGAAGGATTCCTGGAGCAGGTGGAGTCGTAGCTGAGAGGAGGTCCATAGTCCAGAGTAGAACTAAGCTAAAGCTTCCACAAATCAGAAGAGGGAGAATTGGAAAAAAATGGATGCTAGATGAATTCTACTAAACACACTGCTACTGTATCAATGGATTTCACTTGTTCTCAATTACAAGGATGTGACTGACCTCTTTGATTCTTAAGAGACCATGTGAAGGATTCTGAGGATAATCTAGTCCTGAAAAGATGAAGGTTGGAACTAACGCAATGGCAGTGGGGTGGGGAAGTAGGGATAGATGAGAGTAATTTATCAAGTAGATTCAGTAAGACTCGCTGAATGACTGGTTATGCAGACATTAGAGAGAGAAAGGAGTTAGAGATGACTTCAGAGATTCTAGTTACCGTGGTTTCATGCAAGTTTTGGGGGAATATACTGAATGTCTTATGGACATGGTGAGTTTAACATGCTGGGAAGACATACATGTAGAGACGTCAGGTAGAGAGGCAGGTACACAAGGCTGAGCTGGAGAACATTTAGGACCTAAAGAATAGGTGGTACACAAAGACAGAGAAAATTTATTGATTCTCTCTCTCTCTCTCACCACGTAGATTAAGAAGAGGAAAGCAGAGATGTGATTATGACTTCTTTAGAAACATATCCTTCATAAGGAATAAATTTATAACTGGATCTACAGAGTTCAGTCTGACTTATTTGCCAAAATTTAGAAATAATTCTGTTTCAATAACGTTTTCATTACCATGGTCCTTATTACAGAGGGATCTGACACTATATTTGATTTATAAATTATAATATAAATATAAATACTATCTGTAAAATATATAATAGCAGAAGAGGAAAAAGAAGTCCTGAGCTTTCTATTCTTTTTTTTTTTTTTGATCAGGCCTTGAGCTAACACCTGTTGCCAATCTTCCTCTTTTTGCTTGAGGAAGATGGTCTCTGAGCTAACCTCTGTGCCAATCTTCCTTTACTTTGTATGTGGGACACTGCCACAGCATGGCTTGATGAGCAGTGTGTAAGTCTGCACCCGGGATCTGAACCTGTAAAGTCTGGGCCACCGAAGCAGAATGTTCAAACTTAACTACTACGCCACCGGGCCAGTGGCATAAAGTCTATTTTTAGAAAGCCACATAGTCTGCTAAAAGTGATAGGGTATTCTAGTCAGAAACATAGCTTAGTTTGAATAGATACAACAGAAGATTTAGAAATAAATTCTGCTAATAGTTATCATTTTAGATTATCAAATCAACTAAGATCGCAAGCAAAAATGTAATCTAGAAATGGCATATAACACATTAAATAAGAAGAGGGGGCTGTTGTTTACAAAGGAGTTGTTGGTCATTCGCTAAGCAGATGAATTGGGAATTTTCTCATTCATTCTCCTTTCCCTCTTAACAGAGATCACTGACTTTCTTCAGTTTATGGGCTCTCTGACATCACTCTTCCTGATCACCCCCATTTGTTACCTTCATCTTAGCAAATAGGTGAATAGCTCAACAATCTGTGCACTGGCTAATGTGAGTGACTATGACATTGTGAGTCTCAAAACCAACAAGGACACATGATTTAAGTAGTCATTCTAGAACCAGTTCAAGATTTGCTTAGATCCCTACATATGCTACCTTCCAAGATAATAGGTATAAAATGCCTAGCAAACAGAACTATGTATAGTAGGTGATCACGTACTTTCAGCTGTCTTTTTTCTACCTCTACCACCAAACACCCTCTCCTTGCAAGGAATCTACCCTTTTATAGTTGTCCAGACCCTATGCTAACTCCATTTTCTCTACTTTCTATACGAGAATGTCTCCTTAAACCCATTTCTGCATTCTATATACTTAAATGATATCCTTGAGGTGGTAAAACACTTAGTTCTTCAAAAGCAACAATAAATAATAGCTAATTTATTTATTGAGCACTTACCATGTGCCAGAAAGTTCTCAGTACTTTATATGTATTATCTCACTTACCTTCACAATCACTCTATAAGGAAGTTGTATTGTTACTTGCTTTACAGATGAGGAAACTGAGGCATGGGTCAATCAGTTAGTAGCAAGGACAGGAGAGAAACATAGGCAGTCAAATTCCAGAGCCTATAGTTTAATCACTACACATAAAATATCGGTGTTTTCTTGAGTGTTATGAAGCCAGAAAATTTTGCGAGGTGTTCTGTGTAAAAGGGCCCCATTGGTAAATAACCTTGGAAACACTGCGTCCATGTAAATTGAAAAAACTCTTCAGAAAAGTAAATGGTAGAAAAGCCATGTTGCAAAGAAATTAACTTAATTTTGCTTAATCTGCTGCTTCTTAAACTTGGAACCTTGAGACCTGTTTTCATGTAGTTTCTAATAACACCTCCCAGAACTGATATCTGTGGACAAGACTTTGGGAAAGCGTTCAGAGATGGCCTCTTACCTGTGGCACTGAGAGATTTGGAGGTTCATGGCTGTCCCACAGGACAAATTCAAAAGAATCTTCAAAGATTTCTCCACCAAAGTGACGATAGTAAATGATGCCATTAAACAGATCTTTCTGCAGAAAGCCAGGAACAGGATAACCTATGGGGTCCACAAAATACCACAGAATTTTGTAACAATCTGCCAAGTGTTGGGGTGTAAAGATATTGGACTTATCTCCAAAAGCCTTCTCTGCCTAGTATGCTGTATATATCCAAGGAATCTTCATTAAATGCTTTTTATCAAAGTTTATAAATAATAAAACAGAAAAACTAACATTGCTACACCTGCCTTAAAATATGTAGAAAAATTAGCATTAAAAATATTTTTAAGAAACGTGATCTTAAGTAACATTAACTACTTGATCCCTATTTTGTCACTCTTGACTACTTTAAGATGTAGTTATGAAATTATTCTAACAAAAGGTAAATGACTGTTATTCATGAAATTACTTTATCAATAATCTAGAATAGGCCAAATATCTCTCTTCAAACTTATTTGTTCTATCACCTTGCTTGGCAGACTTACTTTTTCATAGTGTAATTGTTACCTTGAGGCCCAGTTCTGGAAGTTTCCAGATGCACAATCTTGGATAGATCAATTAAACTTCTCTAAGTCTCAGGCTTCCCATACACAAAATGGGAATAATAATAGTATATTGCCTCATAAACTTGATTTCCATGTTTGTACAAATTCTAACTCAAACAACCTTAACTGCCCAGAATTACCTATCAGTCCTGGCCCTGGCTTCTTCATGATCTCTCCAGCCTGCGGGGGTTTTGTGATGTTAAAGAAGATGTAGTCATCACTGGAGTCCATGTCTGAAGCTCTCAGCATGGAACCCTGGATCAGTATGGTCTGCCCCTCCTCCAGTTCAATCACAACGTTGGTTATGAGGAATGGGGGACTATCGTCTTTGGGCAAGATGTTGATGGGAAACTTATGGCGGATGCTGTGATGGCCATCGAATATCCTGAAGACCACAAAGTCTTTCGTGGAGTCGCTGTCATCATGATGGTAGCGAACAACTCCAGCCTGAAGGTCAGCCACGGTGAAGAGAAATCCTTTCCCACCTGATGGAGAGAGCAGAGATGCAGTTGATTGAACCAGGTGGTGTGGAGGCAGCAGCTGCAGCAAAAGCAGCCCTAGAGGAGAGGGCGTTAAGGAAAGTGGTGCAGCTAGATGCTTCCTTTGCCTGGAAGAATAATAGATTGTTTGGTGGGCTCTGAAACTCCACAGATCTGGTTCTGAATACTGGCTGTAATACTTACTAGCTTTGTGGACTTGGGCAAGATATTTAACTTATTTGAGATTCATTTATAACACAGGAATAATACTACCTACCTCAAATTCTCTAGTAAGGATGAGAGAACTTAGATAACAGTACGTCTACAATAATGTTAATTATTCTCAACTCATTGTTTTTATCCTACATGGCAGCACTACTTAGAGGAGCAGTCTTGAACCAGCAGCATCAGCACCATTGGAGAAGTCATTAGAAATACAAGTTCTTGAGCCCTATTCCAGACTACTGAATCAGAAATTCTGGAGGCAGGGCCCAGCAATCTGTGTTTTATCAAGCCCTCCAGAAGATTCTAAAGCATGCTGAAGATTGAGACTCACTAGCTTATAGGCAAAGAGCTAGAGCCCTGGTACCAAATGACCGGCGTTCAAATTCCAGCTCTACCACTTTCTAAAGCTTAGACAAGCCAACTTCTCTAAGTCTGAGGTTCCACATTTGAAAAATGGGAATAATCACAGTCTCTCACTTCATGAGGTTGATATAAGATAAAGTATGTAGAAGGCTTTGCACCATATCTAACACAAAGTAAATCCTTAACAAATGTTTGTACTATTTTTCTACCTCCTCTGAGCCCAGAACATCATTGCCTTATGGGCTATAACTCTCCACTTCATTCCTACAATATTAATAAACACAGCTTCACTCTGCATAAACTATTACAATTCTTGATGGAAGGTGTCCCATTACTCTCCCCACATCATATAGTTGTATTAAATACCTCACTGGAATAATGATTAAACACTAGTATAATGGACATTACAAGTTACTTGCAGTCACCACTTTCTGCTTCTTCCTCAATAACAGAAACTTAGTTCTATTTGGAATGGCAATGTGATCATTTTAAAAAATCAGGTCCCCAGACTCTATTGCACCTTGGGGTAGTATGTGAGTTGGTAGGAGATATAAGTGAAGTTGTTATATCAGACTCCTGGGAAAAGTTGTTACAGAGAGTAACTCAGGTAGCATAATTTTTTTCATTATCCCTTCTCCTTACTTCTTTGAATGCAGATTCAAAGCCTGGAGGTGTAGGCGCCGTCTTGGGACCACTGGCAGAGCAGAAAAGAGCTGTTGGCATCATGGATATAGAATGTCTACCTCTAGGCAACTGGTCACATGAGGAAAACAATGAATTTTTTAAGCCACTGTAGTTGGGTTTCCCTTACATGCAGCTGAACACCCACCCTAACTGATAAACCCAGGCTTAAGCTAACGTCCCACTGTCCTTGGATTAGGTAAGCAAATTTATCACAAATTTACCATTTTTTTTTAATTTGAGAATTCCCCAGTCACAAGTGATGATAAATAAGAGCTCTCTTTCTGCTTTATTGTTAGGCAAACTAAGAGAATTAAAGCCTCTGAGCTCATTACAAGGAAAGGACTATATTAACATAAACTATGAATATTATTTTTATCAGGGACATTACCTTGTTAACTACCATCCTTATAAGTATAAATTCATTTCTTTTAAACTATGGTAACTGCTACTAATAACATAACATAATTATTACTAAAGTATTAAAAAACACATTTTTCTGTTTTTTAATACATTTCTCAGAAATAGAGAAATGAGAGGGAAATATTTTGTCTTCCAACTGGAATAAGATAATCCATTAAGACGAATATTTAGAAGGAGCCCTACATGGCATCTGATCTCTGAATAATGAGCCAAGCACAAGGTACCATTCTTAAATGGTCATCCATTGATGTGAGCACCTAACACAAAAGCCAGTGGTTTCAAGATCTCTAGAATTTGAGGATATGGCAATGCATTTAGAAACGGGGCCCAAGAAATGCTATGCATATCCTGTGAAATACGATTTGCCTTTGGAGAAAATACTTCTTGGGTTCCTCTCTAGGTTACAAAGGTTGATCATTCACCTCTTAGTGTAAGACGTCCATGCTGCAGTCCGTCCACAGTGACTAGACGGACAGCACGAATGTCATCATTGTCAACAATCTGAAACTGTTCCCAAGTGATGGCCCGAGACTGGCCCTCCAGGAGATTCAGACCTACAAGAGAAAACAGAAAAGCATCCTGGAAAGATCTATGACATGCCAACTTGCCTACTTTAAGACAAGTTTGATGAATTTTCACTCACAAAACTGGCTGAAAATTATATCTTCAAAAGCTTTTCAAGAAACTGGAATTTAGTTTTTATTTTCAGTAATATTTTTGCTTGTACTATGAACTCAAATCTGACAACTGGTTCCTTATGGTACATCTTTTAGAGGCATGATGGTGCCAGAAAATAAATACTAAAGTACAGATGTTATGTTCACAGTGATCTCCAGTTCAAAAACACCCACAAGGAGTTATCCAAAGGCTGCATTCAGATATTTTAAGCGGGCAAAAGAGTCAGAGGTACTTCTATGTGTAATTGATGAAAGCATAAGTAGCCCACAGGACAGAGAATGTAAAGTGGCTAAGTATGCAAATAAGGAGCTACTGTGCCAGGGAAGTGTTTGACGGCGTTAGACATGAAGTGTCTGACACTTTGCAACGAGGGCTGTATTTTAGCCTAGACTCTAATAAAGAAGGGACTTTTGTAACTAAAGCCATAGTAACTTAAAATAAAGCCTTCTCCTTGAACCTAGCACACTGAAGGAAATCTGAGAAGAGAGAGTTGCTCAAAGCAAAAGGAATACAGATTCTGGACTGAACACTCCAGTTAGAAACAGGGAGCTGCAGCTTCATCAACCATTCCCATTACCCAGTAGACCTGGGAGCCAACAGATTGCAGAGAATCTTGAAAGGGAGCAGAGCTTTTTAAAAAAACAAGTTGATAAAATTTGAAGACAGTGTACTGGTGGACCTGGTTAACGCTCCTCCTCAAATCCACCCAACTCCTCTGCCTCCCTGGCCGTGACCATTTGCCTGCTTTCTAGCTGCAGCAGCCCAAGGGTTCTCTTCAGTCATCACAATTGTAAAGCCCTGGCTGCCACCATAGCCTCATCTTCTAACGTGGCTGCTTGCTTCAACTGCCTTCATGAGCGAGGGCGACGTTTTGGCATGACTGTGTGATTTTGTGACTGTGGCCAGGTCCTACACCATGGGACCCAGGGAGCCTGTGATGTGGCTGCTAAGAGGGGCTAGGTAACACAACCTGGATGTGTGGGGAATTAATATCCAGTGAGGCAAACTGCCCAAGGTGAGACAGGAGATGGGAATGAGCAAACAGATAGATCATTCACTCTTTCCCCACTTCACCTTTGACTCTTCCTACACACAGTGTTTCGTTCTCCTCCCAGAGACAGCAGCACTATTAAGCACTTAGCTTTACTTTCTTGTAAAATAAAGCTGGTGGTGACACCAGCTCAGTCACACCACCTTTTTATTTGCTTCCCTCTCTGCCTCTCTCACTTCCCTCTTCCTCTTCCTCTTGCTTTCAGTTTAGGGTTATGCTTATGATCTACCTCAGAGGCTATTTGTTAGGGCGCCTGGACCAAGGTATGCAGTATATTAAAAAAAAAAAAAAGGAAGGAAGGAAGGAAAGGAAGCGGGGAGCAGGGAGGGTGGGAGGAGGAACAAGCACATATAAAGAATCTCTGTATGAGCCAGCCCTGATGGTCTAGAGGTTAAAGTTTGGCACTCCCACTTAGGTGGCCCAGGTTCGTTTCCCAGTCGCAGAACCACACCACCTGTCAATCAGTAGCCATGCTGTGGTGGTGGCTCACACAGAAGAACTAGAAGGACTTACAACTAGTATATACAACCATATATTACATCTTTGGGGAGAAAAAAAAAAGAGGAAGACTAGCAACAGACGTTAGCCCAGGGCGACTCATTCCCAGCAAAAAAAAAGAATCTCTGTGACTGGTAGTAAGGGTTTTGAAGCCAAGAGTGCACAGCACAGCACAGGACAAGGCATCATGGGATACAGAAGAGCAAGCAAGAAGACTAGAAATTTATATAGCAAATTTTTAACAGTGGTTATGTCTTCATGGTGGAGTAATGAATGATTTTATTCATTCATTACTATTTCATTCATTTATTCATTACTATTTATTTTATTTATTGTGCTTTGCAAGTTTTCAACCATGAACTTATATTAAGTTCATAATAAGGAAAAATTCACTTTAAAAGGATTCTGGGGGCCTGCCCCACGGCCAAGTGGTTAAATTCACATACTCCACTTCAGCTGCCCGGGGTTTTGCCAGTTTGGATCCTGAGCTTGGACCTAACACTATTCATCAGGTCATGCTGAGGCAACATCCCACATAGCAGAACTAGAAGGATCTATAATCAGAATATACAACTATGTACTGGGTGGCTTTGGGGAGAAGAAAAAAAAAGGATTCTGATGTCCAAAGTAGCCAAAACCAGATTTGGAACCCTCTTCACAAGCCTGGGTTTCACAGATTGCATCTATACACACAGACTACTAAGTCTCTATGCTTAAGCAATAACCTACCTAATAAGTGATTATTACCAAACTTATGTTACCAATTCCTTCTTTTCTCTCATTATCCTTCAAACAGTGGTCGAGGGGGACATAGCACCAGAATAATAAATCAGGGCTGCTTAACCAATGTTCTCCGCCGCTGCTGAAACTCACATACACACAAACACATACATGTGCATGAATGTACCCACGTGCAAACACACACACACACACACGAGGCAACTCATTTAAGCTGCCACTTGAGGTTTTAAATCTGACACAGATATTTTCCCCTTAACAGAACTTACCACCACTGCTTATAAGTATGTTTTGAACGCTATTGATGGGATTAGTGGGAAAAGAAAAGAATCTTCATTTACTTTCCACATTTACATCTGATCTGAATATTTACATTGCATTATAAGTCCACTCAGAAATGAGAGGCAGAGTAAAGCCTTCTTTTAAAACAAATAAAGCAGTTTAAGCTCTTGTTTATGTACTGTGGTTTCCATGCAACCTGATTTAAAAATAAGACAATGGATTACACTCTCCACCTTTCTTCAACCGACCCCTCTGATAATTTGAGTTGGAGACCTTTTCTCTCAGTCCAAGTACAGCTCAATATCACAAAAAGTCCCCTTTTTCCTCACTAGTTGAAAGGCATCCTTTGGGCTTAACTCCCGCAGAGGAAAGAACTTGGCTTCAGGACACAGGAATCCTGGATTTAAATTTCTCACCCTGTCAGCAGGAAAAACAAAACAAAACAAAAAACCAACTATCTGATCCCCTTAACATGCCTGGGTATCAGTTGCCTCATGTGTGAAATGGGAATGAGACAACCTTTCTTTCCTGACCCATATACTCTCTTGTCTTGCCCTCAGGGCTGCTTTGCTTGATGTCCCATACTGAGTTTCACCTGTGTTCCAGGACACTCGCGGGGCGTTTGTGTCTGCTGTTCTGATGGAGATGTGGACTGCAATAGGTGCACTCCTTTCAAAGAAGAAGTCATACACCTCCAACTCCACCTGCAAACAAACAGTTGCATATGAACCACACGTTGACAATTTATAGTCTAAAATACCACTGTTTCTGGGATACGCACCACAGATGAAGGCGAAATGGATTCAGGTTTCTGTTGCTGCCTGATCTAATTTTTGACAACCTGATGTCACTTTTTCAGGCTCTACATCTTGTTCCTTAGTTTATTAGTATTTTTAAATTTTATTCTCCATAAAAGAATTTCTTATCCTGAAATAAGCAAATAGGCTGGAGAAGCATTTGCTCAGGAGCCTATGTCAGTCCACCATCAGACCACTTGAGCCTCTCTCAAAGGATAGGGTCTAGAATAGTAGTTCTCAACTGGGAGTGATTTTGTCCCCCCAGAGGACCTTTGGGAATGTCTGGAGACATTTTGGTCTCACATGTGTGCAGAGGGGTGCTACTGGCATCTAGTGGATAGAGGCCAGGGATGCTACCAACATCCAACCATGCACAGGACAGCCCCCACAACAAAGGATTATCCTGTCCAAAATGCCAATGGTGCTGCTATTAAGAGACCCTGCTCTAGAAGCATCTATCCCACTAGACATATAGTTAAATGCCCATATTTTGTTTGCTCCCATGAAATTCATAACTAATAATTGGGGCTGTATGATAAGTTTTGAACCTTATTATGTGCTATGTATGCATTGCACCAGGTGTTGACAGAGAAGGACGAGGTGTGATACAGAAATGGAAGGCACACTGCCTACTTTTGAAGAATGTGTGGTCCATTTGAGAGGGTAAGAGAAATGATCACACAGCAACATATCAGCATAGTACACAACAAAAGAAACAGATTCAAGGGGGCCAAAGTAACAGACCAAAAATGAAACTCTACTGAGGTGGGGGAAGTCTTTTTGGGGGTATAATGTTAATATTAGGTTTAGCCATAGGAAATTATATGTTATGTTCTCACCAAGGAACTTTCTTCTCAAATAAATGTCATACCTAATAAAATGAGTTTGAATTTTCATGCCTGAAAGAACGGACTGCTTTGGCGTTACCGCCCAGGGAAGGGTCAGCCAGCTTTAGGAGCACTGGCCATTGCTCTGCTCTCAGTAGTCCCACCCCAGGCTGTTGAACGGACAAAGTTTTGTAGAGGCCTGGGGCTGCTGGCCTACATGATCTGAAAAGCACATAACCTCCACTGAGAAAATTGAGAGTTACCTTCTAACCAAAGAAAAATCACATATTTGGACAGGATATACATTAAGATCACACTATACAATGCCAGAAAATACACAAAAGAAGCAGCAAATCTGTGGTCCTTTTTTTTTGAGCTTGAGGTAAAACCAGACACGTAACGAGAAATTACTTCATAATATGGAAGGAATGAGAGGTGAGGGCAGGGAAGAAAAAAACAGCTGCCACTTACTATTAGGATGTGAGGAAAAGAAAAGCAAAGGGTAAAGCATTTTTTTTTATCGTCTGAAGTCTTTGTCTGCCCTTGAGGCTAAATGCTAAAATGCCCTAAATTAGATGTAGGACAATTTGGTAACCCCAGGGACACTCATTTTCCTTACTAAACCTGAACTCGTCTGTATCAATCTGCTCATTTAAATTTTCCATTCTGTTTGAATCAATTTACTGGTAGGTCTGTAAGTTTGTGATGGGTTATTATGTGCAAGTCTGTAACCAGCTATTGTCCACTCCTATTGAATACAAAACAGGGAGAAAGGCAGGAAGGGGTTTCAATTAGATAGAAAAAGGACTTTCCCGATGGAAAGTATTTGATAGTGAAATTAGTCACCCAATGAGATTATGGACTCTCCTGTCCTGAATCAATGATATTAACTAAAATTAAGGATCCCAAGTAAAATAGTCTCCCAAACAAAAAAGAATAAAAGAATTTATTAAGGAAAGAATTGTGACGTTCGTGCCCATCTTCCTCTATTTTGTATGTGGGTCACCACCACAGCATGGTTTGACGAGTGGTCTGGGTCCGCACCCTGGATCTGAACCCACAAACCTAGGCTGCCGAAGTGGAGCACACTGACCTTAACCACTATACCACCAGGCCAGCCTCTAAAAATTTTAATATGTTTTCTATATTTAAAACTTGAAATATTTTTACAAAAAAATTATAGATTTCTCAATCCTCTTGACAAATGAGAGCCATAGCTACATTGGGCGTGTCTGTATTCCACATGGCAGCAATCAGCTGGAGCGGAGTTATAGCTGCTGTCTAAGGTGCTAGCTCTTTTCTTCAGTTCCTCACAGTCTCCAGGTGGGTTTGCCCATTTCCATCACCTGCCTGGCTCCTTTGGGCATTCGAGTTTGCATCCTGATTTACAGTGACTGATTCTCTTTGGAGGCCATGAATGTACCAACTAGCCTGAAGGCTAAGGGGAGTAGCCTCTTAAATACCTCTGTGAATACCCAATAGGCTACGAGCTTTGTCTCTCTTTCTTCTTACCTCATAATGTCTCCTCTCAGAATGGCTGCTGTTTGGTGGCTGATAGGCAATCTGCAGGTCGCTTAGATCTTTCCAGGTAAATGAAGAGACCGGTCTGGTGTGATCCCACAGGTGAGTCACATAGCCCTGGGGTGGGGCTTTTGTAATATTGAACACCAGCAAGGGCTTAGGGGTCTCATCCTCTTCACAGTCCAGAACCGATGTAGTCAAAGAGGTCAGGATGAACTGATCCACTTCCAGAATAAACATGGCCATGAATGCAGCCCTTGGAATCTGATTAGGAATGCCAGCTCTAATGTAGACGGGCAACCACGCACTCTCTGACTTTGAAGGAGAAAACAAGAGGAATGAAGCTATAACACACAGGGTTAATAGTATGATACTTAACACAAAGTCACAGCCTAAAGGCTGTAGCCAGCAGTGATCTGAAACCTGGCTGCACATTTGAATCATCTGGAGAGTTTTTAACACATGCTGATGCCCAAGCTCCATCTCCAGAGGTTCTAATTTAATTGTTCTGAGGATGGGGCTAGAACTCTGGTATCTTTAAAGCTCCCTGGTGACTCAGGGTTGAGAAGGGGCATCTATTTCGCCTTCAGAAGGAACTGGGCTTTTGATTCTATCTCCAGCACGTATGATTTGTGTGACTTTAGACAAGTTATTTAACTCCTAAATCTTATTTTCCTTCTTCTATAAAATGGAAATACTAGATCCCCATGTATTAAATGAGGATTAAATGAGACAGCCACAGTAAAGCACTTGGCAGGGTCTGGCACACACCACTAACCTCCTGTGGCTCCCCTGTCCACTTCCTGTCCTGTGGTTTTAAAGGGGACAAGGGCAGGATGAATGAGAATGGCTTTATAACTTGGAACTCATGCAACAGAAGGATGGCTGCTGAACTGTCTAGTTAAGATCCTGGGTCTCCGAGTGAGGAGTAGGTAATTGAAATTGCAAGTGACCACTCAGGCTAGAAATGCACCCTCCTCAAATGAAAGGGCTACAAAGAAGAGGCTCCAGTGATGAGGAGCTCCAAGAGAAACCGTGAAATTGCCTCAGGGGGCCTGAGGTCTCAACAAGTGCTACGGGCAGGAAGACCCTCATTGCAGGAGATGCTGGCTATCGTAGCATTTAACATATTCCATTGTCGAGAGAACCAGCTTAATCATCAAAGTTTACATTAGTTCAATACTGCTGAACACTGGATATTGGACTAGGAGTTATAATCTGTACATAACAGCATGCTAAAAATAGAATTCTTCCTGGCTCAGTCTCAACTGAATTTCCAATAAAAGACATATCAGATTTCAAAGTGAATGTGACACAAATACTACAGGCAGAATTTACAAAGTAAATGGTCTGGAACCAGTTCTAGTCTCTAGAATACTCTTGCCCACTGTAAGAATATAAGAGGCTTGAGAGAGGTAAGAGATTTATCTGGAGAGAAGAGTGCTGGCCTGTGCTGAGTCACCTTCTTGACCCCCAACACCACACACTCCTATGAAAAGGAATGGCAGGGCAATGCTACATCCCTTGTCTCAGGTATCAGGAGAGAAGTTTCCCAGAGACCAGCCTTAAAATGTGTGTTTTACAGGTGGAGCACACAAAAGGATGATGCTGGGCTCATACCCAAGGAAGCTAAGCGGCCAGAGGCAGAAGAATAATGATAGTTGTGCTGGGATCAGCCTATTGTCTTCATCTGTGGCAGGAAGGAATATATGAGTGCTCCCAGATATGGGCTAAGTAGGACAGAGGGTTGGTCTGGGGTCATGCTGGACCCTGACCTTTAGGGTACATTTGTGAGAAGCCAAAGAATCCCAGTAGCAAGAAGGTGGAGGTGGAAATCATATTCTAGGAGCTGTGGGAGGAATTACAAGTGACCACTCCAGCTAGAAATGCAACCTCCCAAGATGGCAGAGCTATGAGTAAGAGGCCTCCGCAATGCAGGATCTCCAGAGGAACCATGAAATTACCCCAGAGACAAAGAAGCAGCTTGAAACATCTGCCAGACTCAGAGAACATGAAGTCATATTGTATCAGCGCCTGATCAAATAAGACCTCTCTCTCCAAGACTTCCCCAAACCACTCACCCCCAAGACTGGAAGCCAGCAAAGCTCAGAAGAAGAGAGAAGTGCAAGAGAAACAGGCGAGAAGACAATCATCCCCCACCCCCACCATGGCATGGTTTATGAAGACAAATGAACGATATGCTGAGACATCCCAGGGTTTAGAGTATGTATCTCTTCTTCACATGACAGGAGACAAAATTATTTGAAGATTCATAATTTGAAAACTCAAGATGTTGAACAATGAGGCCCACTAAGCCTGGAGTTAAACCTAAATAAATATGTTATTTTAAACATGTTAACAAAATGGATACAAATGTCAAAACAGCTTACTTGAAATAAAAGCTAGATAATATAAGAAATAATAAGGTATAACAATCCTACACTGGAACTGAAATTGCAGATTGCGTCAACAAAGCCTGGGAGGTGGGCAATTGCCAGGAGAAACGATAAACAGGATCAACCTTCATCATATATAGGGAGGAGCCAAGGGACCCCATTTCATTTTTGACTCAGAAATTAAAAACATAAATAATTTTGTTAAATTTGTAACTAAACTCTAGTAAAACACAAGGAGATAAAGAACCTTCAAATAAGTAGAGAAAAAGGCAAAGAAAACATAACCTATATTGCAAGACAAATTTTTTTAATTAGCAAGCAAACATAAAACAAGATGACAGAAAAAACCACACATATCTGTTATTACAAAAATATAGCTTATACTCCCTTGTTCAACACGAATATTCTGAAATTAAATATCCAGTTATATGTGCCTTATAGGACAGGCGTTTAAAATCAAATCACATACAAAGATTAAAAGTAATATGACGATGCAAAGTTTTCACCTAAGGGAAAAAGCAGAAGTGACTGTAATTTCAAAGATGAATGCAAGGCGAGAAGCATTAAAAAGGACAGTGTGTGGACAGCTGATATTGATAAAATATACAAGACGAGGATTCTTATAAGCATCATTATATTTCATATTATTCTGACCAAAGCAGTGGGGAATAGAGCAAAAATAAAAGGAATAATTACTGAAAAAGGAAGAACAAAATTATCATCATTAGTGAAATATATAATTAGGGTCTTTAAAAGCCCAAAGAATGGAAAAATTTTTAGAATAATTGAATTCAAGAAAAAAGCTAGATAAAAGAAAATTATACCAAAAAATATCTTTCCTATTTATCGTCAGTAACCAATGAGAAGATACAATGGAGGGAAAAGAGCCTATTCACAATAATTTCAGAAAAACGAACTGCCTAGATAGAGTGGACTTAATAAGTGTGATCAACTTACGTGAAGAAAACTGCAAACTTTGCAGAAACACGTCAAAGACCGCTTGCCTAGAGGAAATGAGATGCCTCATTTCTGGACGAGAAGACTCAATATGGTAAATGTTCTAATATTCAATTATTCCTGAAATAATTTATAGTTTTAATCCAATCCTGATAAAAATACTTAGGGGCTTTTTTTTTAACTAACATAAACGATTTAATTATTTATCTGGAACTAAGAATAGGTGAGAACGGATAAGAAAATTTTGAAGAGGAGTGATGAGCAAGAACTTGCCTGTAAACTATTAAAGTGTATTATAGACCTTCTATGTTTAGAGCGCTATGGTACTGGCACAGGCACAAGCAGGCGAATCTAAGGAACAAAGGAGCTGGCCTTGAAACAGTATACATATCATCTTTCTATATGATGGAAGAATCATTGAAAATCAATGGGGAATAGGTAAATTACGCAACAAATAGTGTCGAAAATTTTGGCCACTTGGAAATAACTGCTTCTGTGTTTCACAATACAATAAAATTTATTTCAGGTGGATTAAAAAGGCAACTGTAAAAAAGAAAAGCTTTTACCATCTAGAAGAAATTAGGGGTGAGCAGTCATTTAGCCACTTGATGAGGACGCCGTGCAAAAGCATAAAAATAACAAAAGAACAAGAGTCAAAGCTTCGAATATAGCATAAAATTAACTCCAGAAGACAAAACCAACTCTGGGGTGTGTGTCTCCCACAGTGTGTGTGTGTAAAAATGGTAGAAATACAGCTAGTTTTGTTTTCTTCTTATTTTGCTTTCTGTGTTTCTTTAAAATATTCTCTGTCATGAGCATATTACTTCTATATTCATAAAAGGATCTGTTTTATAACGTGCCAAGTTGACTACAGAATAGGTTAATTAATAAAACAAAAAAGTCATTTAAAGGGATAAACTCCCAATTAAACTGATCTAAGGATATAAACAAATAAAACCTAACAATATAGAGAGGAAAAAGAAGACAAATCAGTCAGGAAGAAAAATGAGTCTAATACATTTTTATGGAGACAAGAAATCATTAAAAGTGAAAGGTATTTTGTGTCAAAAGAAACAGAAGTTATCCACTAGTAGTTAGGAGACCTAGAGGTTAGTCTTGTCTCCAGCATAACAGCCATTTAGTATGTATGGACAAGGTATGCAATTTCTCTGGCCGCCAATATAAGGGGCTTTGGCTAAAGCCGTTACTTACAAATCAGGCTGAGTATCAGTTTTTTACTGGGTAGCCTTTTTTTTACTGGGTGGTACAACATGCACAGTGCTTACTATGCACCAAACTTTGTACGAAGTACTTTGTAAGTATTATCTCATTTAACTCTCTCACTTACTCTAAGAAGGTTCCGTTATCCCCATTTTAAGATTAAACGAATGAGACACAAAGTCCAAAGACACATAGCCAGCAAATAGACACTGGAAACCAGGCAATCTGGACCCACCGTTCCTGGTCTAAACTATTAATGGTAGACACCAATCTCTCCTTTAAAAGCTCCCCAAGTGACTTACCTGATCAATTTAATCAGAGTACTTCAAAGTTTTTTTAAATCTCAATTCTAAAATTCTACGATCCTGCTTTATCATTTCCTTATCGTTCCTTGTCTTATCAATTCCTTGGGGGTAATATTGTTCAATATTTGGGGCTCGTAGGAAAACTCCTAGTGAGAAGTCAGATTGTGAATGATGGATGCCTTCCACAAATGTGATCTTGGATCATCTTTTATCAGCACAAAATATGAGCTGTTTCAGCAGGTACATATTTACCCCAGCTACCCAAATAAATTATAGAGTAAAGGAATCAGTCGAGTGACATGTTAAAGATTTCATATAAATTGATTCCACTTTCTGCCATCATTTCAGTGTGAAGAGATCAAGAGGCAGAAAGGGCAGGAGAATCTAAAAAGAGACTGGAGGGCTGGCCCCATGGCCGAGTGGTTAAGTTCGCGTGCTCCGCTGCAGGCGGCCCAGTCTTTCGTTGGTTCGAATCCTGGACGCGGACATGGCACTGCTCATCAAGCCACGCTGAGGCGGCGTCCCACATGCCACAACTAGAAGGACCCACAACGAAAAATATACAACTATGTACTGGGGGGCTTTGGGGAGAAAAAGGAAAAGATTAAAAAAAATTAAAAATCTTAAAAAAAATAAATGAATAAAAAATAAATAAATAAAAGAGACCGGAAGATGGAGCAGGTCTTTGGAGGCCTGTCTCTTTGAGGACCCAGTCCTCCATTTCAAAGTCTGGAAGAGAGAAATGATTTAATTTGCTATAATCATAAAAGTTGCCTTGCAGAGTGGGTGTGTGGACCCTCTGAGTCCTCTAACAGGTGATAGAAGGTTGTAATAAAGAGGGGGAAATGAAGCATCAAAAAGAAGGTGTCACAAAAGATCAAAAGACAAGATCAAGAATATTGAAGGGAAAGGGGGAAGAAGGTTAGCAAGTAACTGGCCCCAGTCCTTCCTAAGTTACCTTGGTGATGGTAGAGCTAGAAGAGAGCCAGAGAAGGGAAATTATATACTGATATTATATATACAAGCTACTGTTTTAAGCATTTACTGGCAGAACAAACAAGCCTACAGTCTAATGAGTCACTGGGCTGTTCCACCCACAATTGCACAGAAACTCTCCTGGTGTGGGAGCCAACATGAGCACCCCCATGGAACAGGTTCTCTTGCTGTGGATCAGCTGGGGACACAGACACATAATCCCAAACCCTACCTTGTATACGATCTTACTCCTGCTATCTGTGAGGTCCAGTTGGATGGCAATATAATCAATGTTGGGAGAAGGGGGATCCATATGTTGATATCGAAGCCCCATCAACAGGAACTCCTCACAGCTCACTTTGAGACTTCCTATTTTCTTCAGTCCCAGGGTACAGCTTCCACCTGGACACCTCAGTTCTGTTCCCAATTCTAGAATGTACAGCATTGAATTGAGACAGTTACTTCAACATTAATGATTGTAAAATTCAAAAACCAATCCTCCCTCCCCTGGATACTTATTCAAACCTCTTGCTGCCCCAAGAATACTCATGTGTACCCTCCAATCATGTGAGTGGGTTGTCATTATTCTGAAAGCCTGTCATTTCCTTTACTGAAAAGAACAGTTGACCAGTTGTCTCATCGGGCCCTTGCCCACCAAAAGTTACTGAGAGAGAAAACAATAAAATGTATTTTCTGGTGCTTGAACATCTCTGACAAATAGGCTCATGGCTCACTGTAGGCCTTCTGTAGTCTAGCTCCAGTCTTCCTTTACAGCATCTGCTTCCATGTTTCCATCATGCAATGCTTACTAGACTATTCTACTTATTGAAATTCTCTTCCCATTGTGCTTGTCACACACTTGAATTCTGCGCATCTTTCCAGGTCCATTTAGTCTTTTTACTAAACCTTCCCTTAAACATTCTTTGACCACCTCAACCAACTTGCTTTCTCTCATTGAAAACCATAATCATCTCTCCAATAGTCTTCACGGCTCTGCCAAACCGCATTTTTCACTTTTGTAGGGTATATGATACTCATAGTCCACCTATTTTTTGAGTAGTCTTTTGTACATTTCCCTCATGGACAAAAGTGGGTATTCTACTTCTTCACCAGATGGTTGGGAAGACTAAATAAGATGACTTATGTGAAAGCATGTCTTTAGCTATAAATTGCTGTCCAAATTCAACATATTATATCCCCTATATATCTCGGTCTTCCCATAGTGCCTAGAACACTATTATGCATACAGGAGGTGCCCAAAATACACTGATTAAACGAATAACAGAAGGAATGTTATCCATCAACACTTCCTGATTTAAACCATGGCTACTTCTCATCAGTTCTACCTCAAACCTGTTTATAATCCAATAATACTTAATAAATCCACCAACTACTTTTACTACCACTGCCATTGCTACTATTAATAATAACAGCTGACAATGACTGAGCACTTGCTATGAGCCAGACACTGTGTGAAGCACTCCATGCATGTGCATGTCATTTACTCCCATTTACACATCCCTATGGAGTGATCACTCTCCTTGCCCTTTGCACAAAGGCTAAGTAAAAGGTTAGGAAACCTTTACTTGGGTTCAGGAACTTGCCTAAAGTCTCACAGGAAATAGGTAGTTTTCAAACCCATGTCTTTCTGATTACAAAGTCCATACTCTTAACCACTAACCTACATTTTTCAACAAGCTACAAATTATATTAAGTAAAACTCTTTGTCATCGTGGAAGATGACCATTTACAGCTATTTTTGTCAGTTTAGTAACATTCAGATAAGTATTAAAACGTATCATACGAGACTCAGGGAAAAAACTGTGTGGCTGATCTCCACGATGTTCTCCTGGCTGGGGCTCCACCAGAACCATCTGGCCATGGGCCGGCAGCAGAGTTCCCAAAGGGTCCAGCCTGACTGTACATTCCAGGCTGGCTGTCCTATCATAATCAAATCTGAGCAGGTTCTTGTCAATGGCTCTGGACAGGCCATAGAATTCAGACACCTCCAGCACATTGTTACTCATACGGATGATGTTACAGTCTGGTTCCAGGAGATAGACCCGCAGGATAAAGGTTTCCATGAAGGTGTCTGTCTCAGTAAATCTGTGGAGAGAACAGAGCAAAAGTAGTATTTATTGGTGCTCAGGTCCTTCTGATACCTGTGTACTTGCATGGCTTAAAGCTTAAGGATTGGCCTTCACAAAATTTTGTATATTGGGTAGAATTTGGATTTTGTTTCATATTCTACACTCAACCTCTCTGTTCTTCTCCCTTCTTCTCTTTATCTTGGTGTCAACTCCTTTTTCTGCCACTTCCCTCTCCAATGATCTTTCTTTCAACACCATCTCTCAAATCCATCATCGCTACTGATATTTAATGACTGCTGTGAGCTCAGAGTGTCAATTCTAGCATATGTGTAATTTAAGAGAATCAAGCTTGTATAATTCTTGGATTGACTTTTAATTCAGGAGTGAACGGGGTGAGGAGTCTCGGAAGCATCAAGGCCTTTTTTGCTTTTCAGAAATGCCACTACATAAGACGTCATTTATAGTCCAGTTTGGGTGTCCAGCTCATTGCGGGGCACATAAAGGGTGTTCAGTGATTGTTACTTCCATCCCCTCCCTTACCTTAGTGACCACATCCTCAGGATGTTTGCAGAGAGTAATAAAGATGGGTTGTCAGTCTTTTTTGAAGGAGAAAATTAATGAGTGATGGATGTGCATCAATAATGCAGCTCCTAATTGACGAGCTTTTCTTATGATCCAGGCATGTGCTAAACTCTTTACAAAGAGTATTTCATCCAATCTTCCTAGGAACCCATGGTAGACATTGTTAATCCCACTTTACAGATAAGGAAACTGAGGCATAGAGAGGTCAAGTAGCTTGCCAAAGGGGCTGGAGAGGAGGTAAGAGGGGAATAAACATGCTCCCCGATCTTCTGCCTCCAACTTCTCTGATTACAGTCATGCGTCACTTAAGAACAGGGACATGTTGTGAGAAATGCATCATTAGGCGATTTCATTGTTGTTTGAAGACCATAGAGTGCACTTACACAAACCTAGATGGTATGGTCTACTACACTCCTAGGCCATATGGTACTAATCTTACGGAACCACCGTTGTATACACAGTTTGTCATTGACCAAAACGTTGTTATGTGATGCATGGCTATATTCTATTTTAAACGTTCTCAAGACCAAGAAGTATGACAGCTCCCCTAACTCTGCCCTTTCTGAGTGCTCCTCCACCCTCTCCGGCTCTTAGAAACTCAAGGAAGAAATGGGAGCAGCCAGAATTCTTCAGTTTCGTCCTAACTTATCACCAGGCTAGCTCTCTGAAGTTGTTTTTTAGCTCTAACATCTTAGAAAGATCAAATAGCTCTGTATGCGATTGTATAGCTTCCTAAGGAATCCTTGGGTGTGATCACATTTTGTGAGCCCAGCCTTTTGTTCATGCCTCTCTTTTGGCACTTGTCATTCAGCATCACAATTAGCTACCCGTATTTTGCACCAGAGTATGAGCACCAAGAGTCTGTGGATCCTCATCCTTGTGTTTCCTGTGCCCAGCACAGGGCCTGACCTATAGTAGGTGATCATAAGTGTTTATAGAATGATTCACGCTTCCAATGTCCTCTACAAAACTCTTTTGTATTAGTCTAGTGCTTATGGGAAATTTACACTGAAGTATTTTAGCCAAATATTCATAAAACCAATAAAAACCAAGTAAAAAATTATCTACAGATCTACTCCACCTCTTCTCAGTGAGCAACACCAAAAGCGTGAGCTTAATTTTTAAATTAAATTTTTATTGAGATATAATTCACATACCATAACGTTCACCTTTTTAAGGTATACAACTCAGTGGTTTTTAATATATTCACAGGGTTGTGAAACCATCATGACTCTCTAATTCCAGAACATTTTCATCACCCCAAAAAAGAAATCCTTAACCACGAACAGTCACTCCACATTCAACCCTCCCTCAGCCCCCAGCAACCACTACATACTTTCTGTTTTTGTGGATTTGCCTTTTCTGTACATCTCATATACAATACATGACCTTTTGTGTCTGGCTTCTTTCACTTAGCATAATGGTTTCTATGTTCATCCATGTTGTAGCATGTATCATTACTTCATTCCTTTTTACGGCCAAAAAATATTCCACTCAATGAATATAGCACCTTTTGTTTATACATTCATCAGTTTGATTGGTTCCCCTTTTTGGCTATTATGAATAATGCTGCAATAAACATTTGTGTACAAGTTTATGTGTAAACATAAATTTTTATTTCTCTTGCATATACGCCTAGGTGTGGAACTGCCAGGTCATATGGCCACTCTGTTTAATTTTATAATTGATTTTTAAAACATTTTTATTATTTAATATGTTTAAAAATCGAAGATACCGCACTTCTTATAACTAAGCAGCAGATAATCAAAAAGAAGAATTTCATTGAATTTTGGAATATATTTTCCTCCTAATTCTCATTAAGAATTTGTAGTTTGTTACAAAAAACAAACAACTCAATCAAAAAGTGGGCAGAAGTCATGAACAGACATTTTTCCAAAGAAGAGACACAGATGGCCAATAGGCACATGAAAAAATGCTCAAAGTCACTAATCATCAGGGAAATGCAAATAAAAACTACACTTAGATACCATCTTACATCCATTAGAATAGCTACAATCACCAAGACAAATAACAACAAATGTTGGAGAGGTTGTGGAGAAAAGGGAACCCTCATCCACTGCTGGTGGGAATGTTAACTGATACAGCCATCATGGAAAACAGTATGGAGATTTCTCAAAAAATTAAAAATAGAATTACCATATGACCCAGCTATCTCACTACTGGGTATTTACCCAAAGAACTGGAAATCAACAACACAAGGAGACTTATGCACCCCTACGTTCATTGTAGCATTATTCACAATAGCCAAGATGTGGAAGCAACCCAAGTGCCCACTGACGGATGATTGGATAAAGAAGATGTGATATATATATACAATGGAATACTACTCAGTCATAAAAAAGACAAAATCGTCCTATTTGCAACCACATGGATGAAGTTTGAGGGCATCTTGTCAAGTGAAATAAGCCAGACAGAGAAAGACAAACACCATATGATTTTACTTATATGTGGAATATAAACAAACTTACGGACAAAGAGAATAAATTAGTGGTTACCAGACGAAGGGGGGTGGAGGGTGGGCACAAGGGGTGAAGGGGCATACTTATATGGCGTATGACAAATAATAATGTACAACTGAAATCTCACTATGTTATAAGCTATTATGACCGCAATAAAAAAAAAAAGAATTTGTAGTTTGTAATTCCATTGCCCATCACGAGTGGGGGGCCGGATCACCAGAGATACTTGTAAAAGAACTCTAAAGGGAAAGAGGGTAGGGCTAATCATTTGCCATAGAAAAGCCACCAGGAAGATGACACAAATAAAGATAATTGAAAGCTGGCTACAATTCTTGCCTCACCCACTCAGGTCTCCAGTTTCTTACTTTCTTGTTTGCAATCTAGTAACCCTGCTCACGATAATATCACCCACAGAAAAATCCCTAAGAAGTACACAGAAGGGTTATCTGGCAAAGATGAGCAATGCTCCTGTGCTGCTTACCTGTAAAGTCTAAGCTTTACTGTGTCTTCATGGAGAAGTGGGCAGCCATTGTGAACATACTTTACTTCATTGGGAAGGAAATGGCAGTCAAAGACCTAGTTCACACGAAGAAATGGATAAACATCAGTGAGAAAATGGGTACAAGATTTCATTTGTCCAGCAGTAAATTTCTTCCTGGATAAATTATGATCTGTTAGTGGTGTGTGTGTACGTGTGTGTGTGTTTTAACCATCACCACCTCTACCCACCCCCATGCTCACTCACAATCCTGCTTATACAGCTGTGTCTTGTTTTGAGAAAATCTAAATCATGAAAATCCAAGCAGATCAGCAGATAAATTAAGGAGTGATTCTCTCTCTAAATAACTATCTTTTTACAGTCTATAGTGCATTTAAAATATAGTTTCACTTTTCAAAATGTTATTTACCCATACCCTTCAGGGATTCATAGCAATTGAGGTAGAGAGGTCTACCTGTGTGTGTGCGTGACAAGGCCTGCCTTACCCCACACAGAAACACACCGTATTAGTTCTGTATATATTCTTTCTTCTCCTTTTATTTCTGTCTTTTTGGAATAGTGTTTTTATATTCAAAAATGAAGCCACTGATTATGGACATTATTGTGGTTGATCAGAGCTGAACGTGACTCACAGTCATTTCTCATAGACTTGTGAAAGACTGTTTTTATTAGTTATGTAATAGCAGAAATGGTTAATGAGACAAATAGGCATCTAAAGGCAATTTCCACTATTCAAATAAAATTATAATTAACCATATCACCTCTCTCAGAACTTCTAAGGAAATTGCTAGCTACTATATTTTGGGAACCTGAGGTGTTTTTGTTTTTGTTTTTGTTTTGGTGAGGAAGATTGGCTCTGAGCTAACATCTATTGCCAATCTTCCTCTTTCGCTTGAGGAAGATTGTCGCTGAGCTAACATCTATGCCAATCTTCCTCTGTTTTGTATGTGGGATGCTGCCACTGCATGGCTTGATGAGTGGTGTGTAGGTCTGTGCCTGGGATCCAAACCTGTGAACCCCAGGCCTCCAAAGTGGAGTACATGTACTTAACTACAACGTCACCAGGCTGACCCCAGGAAATGCTAGTTTTTAAAAGAAGAATTTTCTCTTCCAACCACACCAAGACCCTCATTCTGCTCAATCTTACTTGGTAGAGTTCTAAGAAATACCCTTGAGGTATTCACTCATCGTCCCTGTTGTGTTCATGGTGTTTATTCTCTGCAGCCTCAAACGCTTACAGACAACACAATCCTCTCTAAGAAGACTTTAGCACTAATACAAATGATCTTCCTTTCCCACAGACATCATTGGTTCCTCTTTCTAATTGACAAGGAAGGAGATAAAGGGAAGACCTTCCCCATATCATTGACAAATACTCATGGTAATAAAGAGACAATCTGCTTTGTTAAAAGAAACATCTGTTTTATGTTTCGTAATATGTTTTCCTTTTATAAAAGGCGACAACCGTAATTGTCCATAAATTTACTAACTAAAACAAAGGAGAGCTAAATCCTTTCCTAATTACTGTCTAGCTTTGTTTTTTTCCACTTCAACTGCTTTTCAATTACAATTTATAATTAAATTGTCACACATTCCTAACTCATTACTCACTTTAATGACAGTGAACTGGTTCAAACTAGAGAGATTTTTCTCACCGCTGTGTTTCCTATTCAAAAGAGCAAGATCAGCACTAAACTGGGGTGCTTTTCCACCCGGGAAATTCTTGCTTTGGGGCAGGTGTGAGAAGTGCTGTGTGTGAGGAAGCCTTGTCCTAAAACATGAGGAAAACATATTGCCATCAGCCTTATCTAATTGACTATATCAAGAGGGTTATCTAAACAGAAGGTACTGGTGTGCGCCAATGGAAATCCCTTCCCAAATATCCAACAGGAAATGAACCTGTTGGTCCTAAGACAAACTTCAGTAATGAAATGAAAACACTAATTGAACAGATGTTAAACAAAACATTTTCTGTGCAAATCAAACCAAACTGTTCCTTACACAGCAGGGTGTCGTTAATACTGTTGTCTCACTAGAAATGGGATCACATAAGCCTTCCTTTCAACTTACTAGTAAGCTCTGTTAAAGAATAATCTTTAGGCTTTGTGTGTGTGTGTGTTTGTGCGTGCGGGTGCGCACGCGTATGTGGGTACACGTGCATGCACTTGGTTATGTTTAATTTCAAAAACTCCATAAGAAAGAAATCCCTGAAAAGGGCTGAATCAGCCTAGATTCAAAAGAAGTGCACAGACCAAAAAAGCAGACTTTACTTGGGAATTTTGTTTTTGTTGAAATTATCGTAATAAAAAAATAGGAAGGTCACCCGGCAGTTTGAGAAACAAAGTTTTCCGGATATATAGATTTCTTCATGGTACAAAGTTCTAATATTTGACAAAAAAGTGATGAAACGCTACATTTTAATGCACTCCTTTTAAACAGAGTAAATTTTAGAAGGTATAAATCACATATCTACTTTAGGTGATGTAAATTGATTTGAGATGTCGGATTTACCTTGGGAAATACATGCAGTGAACATTCAGGACTCAGGGGTCTTTCTTGGGTTTTTTTAATGAAAAATAGGACTCTAGGGGCCCAGTGGGGATATTTGGAGCCCCATTCCCTTCCCTAGCAGTCCAGACTTTCCTAACGCAGCCAGGCATGTTGTTGTTTCTGTTCCATATTGTCTTTCTATCTGGATTTTTGCCTTAAAAGCAGAGAAAGAGTGCTAAGAAATCCTCTTGAGGTATTCACACACCGTCGCTATTGAGTTCACCGGGTATAGCTTCTACCTTGTTACAGCTTCAAACATTTAAAAACTGGGTTTTTGCCTTAAAATCAGAGAAAGTTTGAGAAGGAGATGACTTGGAGATCTATTCCAACCCTTGATCTTTGTGACCAAATAAGGTTTTTTACCTAGTTTTAGTCACTTAGATCCCTTTTTGCTCTCCAGTGCCTCAGAGCAGGTCAAATGGTCAGGACCATTAAACATCACTGAAAATCTATAATGGAGACCATTCCATTACTCTCAGAAAAGGTGCCATATATGTTCAGAAGTCACAGGCTATTCGGGAGGGAGGGAGGCTACCCAGAGAGGCTGGGTTGAGTAATAGCACATCCTCCCCAATTTTCTTTCTAAGGAAGAAGTGAATAACAGGCTTTTGTTTTTCTCAGTGGAGTATGCATGCTTGGGGCCAGAGCTAAGTACTGCTGGGCCACAGGTTGCTCCAGCATTCTACAAGGAGGAATTTTTCTTCTCTTCTTCTCCCTCCATAAAATATTCAGCCTCATTTCTAAGTAAACGTTGAATCATTTTTTTTAAAATATATTGATTGGAAGGGATACCAAATTATCAGTTCACCAGCCTTTATAAGGCACCCTCATATATCTGTACAGCCCTGGGTCCTGCTTTATCAAGAACCTCAGTCCTCTAGGACTAGGGTCCTATCTTGCTGTTCCCCAAAATTCCAAGGGTTTGCTTTTGACCCCAGTCCCTGTAGTTGGATCTCTGTTTCCTGCAGCTGAGCTTATTCGTGTCACTACTCATCGCATCTGGTCTCCAGGTACGAGCTATCCCAGGTCTCTCCTTTTTCCTTGACTGATGGGTGCCAATCAAACACACTCTCAGAGTGCAAGTTATGTTGGGAGAAAGTGGAGAGGTGTTACAATTACCAAATACTTGGGAATCCAATGCCTTAGGACCTGGGGCCATTATTGTATACTAACATTTTTTCAATGCCCATCTGAAGCCCCGTGACTGACAAAAGAAAATCTCATGGGAAAATGGAGGGACATATTTGGTTACTACCACATCAGGAATATTCTCAGCGTGACAGCCCTCCATAGAATTCTGATGTGTTCCAGAATTAGACTATAACTTTAAGTGTGGTAAATGGAAAGTCTAGAGATGTCCATTTGAACTAGCATTTATCTAAGTCTCTTTAGTCCATCTCCACAACATCTAGTACCGCTTTTGAAGAACCTCATGGAATCTGTTTCTTTAGCCAAATGGAGAAGAAGAAAATTACAGTTCACAGTTCAGTAAATGGGAATGGTGCATTTTTCCAGAAACAGCAGCAGCATCCAGTGTTGAATATTCTCAAAATTGTTTGCATTGGGAGGAGAGTTAAGTCACAGTAGGAACAAGCAATAAAACCAGAAGCCATTTTCTGTTTTGTATGGAGATAAACTCCTACTTCAAGCAAATACAATATATGGCAATACAGACTTTTTAAAATCCAGTGAATTAGAAGGTAATTCTTCACCCTACCAAAGGATTGAGCATAGAATACTCTTAAATGACAAGGTCTCCAAGGTTTTGATGAAAGGAAAAAATTTTATGCAGACATTTTTGAAGAACAGTAAATATTTAAAGTGAAGTATCTTCATATCTCTTTTCCATGTCTCTTGCTTACTCAGGGGACGTTTTAAGTGATGTTAACAGAAGAAAATGTCTTCATTTTTTACTTTTGCCATTCTATGGTCACAAGTATGTCCTAAAAATCTTGAAATCCTGATATCTTATCCAAAGGCAACTTGACTAGCAATGGGTGAGATAATTTGGGACAGGAATAATCCTATAAAGACTAACCATGTCACACAATACTTCCCACTCCAATCCTTGGAAGGCTGTCCCTGTTTTCTCTCTCTCTCTCTCTCTCTCTCTCTGTCTCTCTCATAGAGTGGTGAGGCGTCTAAAATGGAGAGGTGTGAAATTCTCTTACATTGTGCCTTTTCCTGGATGATTAGCTGCTCTCTACCGTCAAGCAGCTGGTAGAATTTACAAAATTCTCTTCAATAAAAGAGGATAAATTGGGAAGACTTGTTGATTTGGTGCATTATTAATTAAAAAATGCATATACCTATATTAGTTTGAACCTGCCTTCCTCCAAAGGTGTTAGCACAAATAGGAGTAAATCCTGTTGATTTCATGGTGGTAATCCAAAACTAGCCAAGAACACTCAAAAACAGGTTTTACCAATATCAAATCATGATGTTGTACACCTGAAACTGAAATAATGTTGTATGTCAATTATACCTCGATTTAAAAAAAACTTTTAAAAAACAGGTTTTACCTCGCATAGGAAAACAGTACAATAGTATGTCTGTGAACTCCACCATTTCAAATTTAAACATCTTACAATACTCACTGTTGGTAGATTGAAAAGAGACCTTTTATATTTCTCATTTTCTCTCTCCCTCCCTCCCCCTCTCTGGCCCTCTCTCACACTCACACACTCACGTTCACAGACACCACTAAACAGAATATCTCGACTATGACCTACCTGTGGAGTGAGTTTCCCAACTCTCTGGGTTATTGGCTCATTCATCACAACTTCCACTTTGCAAGCATCTTTCTCTTTGGGAATGGCAAACTTCAGGTCATCTCCAGACAGGAAGGCGGAGCTGCCCTTCACCACCCTGACCCCACGGTTAGTGCTGACGAAGGTGGGGCTGGCCCAGCCTGGGAGCAGCAGCAGCAGCAGCAGCAGGGTGTTCAGCCCACCCCAGCTCAGGGAGCTCATGCTGACACTGGCCAACTGGTTTCGTCCACCAACGAAATCCCTTCAACAAAGGAGGGTTTCTGTGCTTCCTCGGGGGATGTCAGCTCATAGTCCAAGGGGCAGGGCAAAGGGTCCCGACAATGTGCCCCAAGATCTTAACATGTCCCTTTCATTTCAAACTCGGACAAGGAGGCCTTTCAGGCAATCCCAGGGGCTTTTAATAAAACTTGCTGATCCCTCCTGACAACGCCGGCAAGATTAATGTGCCTCCCCAGTGCTTTCTTAATCCTGCAAATGGGAGAAAGGGTTAGAGGAAAGGGAGAGAGAGAAACCAAAAGGTTTGTGTGGCTATTCGAAAGATCCCTACAGACAAAGGAACCTTTCAAGCAGCCTATAATTTAGCTAAATTAAAAACAAATAAACTAACTTGACCTCCAGGCCCATCTGAAAGGCGATGCAGCCATTTCATTACCCTGCCAGTAACTCCTGCTTCCGGACTCAACATGCCCCAGTCGGATGTCAGCTGTGTGGTCCAAAAGGAGCACGCCAGCCTCGCTGCCCAAGCACAGCGTTTGGTCCTCTGCGTTCAGAGAAAGCTCTTGAACTCTTTGCTTCTGTTTCCTCATTTGATATATGAGGACTATAATCTAATTTGTGTAAGAGAGCTGATAGAATTATTTACATGTTGTTGGAAAACACGATTAATTCCAAATCAATGCTATCCAAATAAGAAATAGGCTTAATAATTTGTCACATAGGCACAATTCTGACTTTTCTGGGCAATGGAGATGCCTAAGAAACGCTTGAGTGGAAATTGGGGAAAATATATATTTTTCCAAGTGAGCATAAGGGTTTTTGTTTATGTGTAACAGGGACCAAAAATAGAGAAACATGGCTTCAATATATACAGCTAACGACACAGTGGATGTACGTGCATATTTACATTATCTACAATGCTAATTACATTATAATGTACTGAATTAGCACAAATGGAGTCTTTGTTTCTATTTTAACCACCCAGAATTTCATCATTATTTCTCTGTGTTCTATAAGAACAGAAACTATTTTATCCAAAATAAAATGTGTTGAAATATATCCTTAAACTCAATGTCTGATTAGCTGAACCAATGGTGGTTTATTATGCCCATGGAAAGCCCATCCATTTTAATAGTTTCTGTCCATGGATACTGAAGTAAACGTTTGTCAGAAGGGTGTGAACAGAAATGCCTCTATTATCCACAGCTAATCCATTAAAGGAAGACTCATTCTCTTGTCACTGTGTGAAACCTTTCACATCTGAGGTAGTGCATGACATGTGTCTCCCGACACCTGAGGGGGTGTACGCTTTACAGAGCAGCTTATTTTTTTTATGGTGTCAGTCCCCGAATAAAACAGTTCACACACTCCCACTGACCATGTTGCCCACACTCAGGCTAAATTAGGTTGGCTTATTTGTTCAAAAATGCAAATCTGGTTGTTAAACTTTCACAACAAAATCAAACTTTGTTTCTGTCAACCTTCAAAAACAGAAACCAGTTTAAGAGTCAAAGTGTTTATTTGGAATCAAAGAACTGCAATCCGGGGAGCAGAGATTCAGGTAGAAACCCAAGGGTGTCCCGCTGGGGAGTAAAAGTCAGGGGCTTTTAAAGGCAAAGAAGGGAGGTTGCATTACAAAGAATTTTAATTGGAGTTGAAGGCAGAAGCTAGTCTTGGCTAAACATTGATCGACTATTAACTCTAGCTTCCGAAAGTTCACAATCCTCAGTCTTTGTGATCAGGATATCTGTTCTGCTGACTTCTCAAACAATTGCTTGTAAAACAATTGCAGTTTTAGCCCAGATCAAAGGTTTGGCCCTGTCCAAGATTCAAGACAGCAAAGCGGTTCCTTTGGAAAGGCAGCTGCGTTTAAAACTGCTCCTCTATAGTCAATTTTGACATTTCTAGGACTTTACAATCTAACGCATTCCTCTTATCTCACTTCTTTTCTTTCACTGCTTCTTGCTAGAGTCCTAAACTTTTTAATATTGGGGAACCTATGGTCCAGTCCTTGGACCTGTTTTTTGTCCATACTCCCTCCCTAGTGCTCTCATTCCTTGGCTTTAAATACCACTTATATGTCATGAGTCCCAAATCTATATCTCTAACCTCCTCGCTTAACTCTAGATCGTAAGTGCAACTGTCTATTTGACAGCTCGACATGGGTATGTAATAGGCAAGTCGTACTTTGTGTAGCCAAAATTGAGCTCTTGGGCTTTCCTCCCTCAGTCTCCACTATCTCAGTTAATGGCAACTCCAACTTTTCAGTTGTTCTCTTGTTTGTCTCATACTCTACATCTAGATAAACAACAACAAAAAATCCTATTTGTTCATTGTGGTGGACAGACCTTAGAGAGACCTCCAATTCCAGCCCCGTAGTATCCAGAAGCTCCCTCCCCTTGAATGACAGCAGAACTTATGACACTTCCAACCAACAGAATAAGGCAAAGGTGATGGATGTCATGCCGTGATTACATTACATGATATATAAGACTCTCTCGGCAGACTGGAGCTAGAGGGTCTCCTGCTGAACTTGAAGAAGCAAGCCTCTAGAAGTCTACTGTCACAAGGAAAGAATTCTGCCAACAACCTGAACAAGCTTGGGAAAGATTCTTCCTAAATCAAGCCTCCAGATAAGAATGGATCCCAGCCAACACCTCGATTGCAGTCTGATGACAACCTGAAGCAGAGAACCCAGGTAAGCCATGTCTGGACTCCTGACCAGTGAAATCAGTGAGATAATAAATTTGTGTTGTTTTTAGGCACTAAGTTTGTAGTAATTTGTTTACACGGTAATATAAATTTAACTCTTGCTCAGTTCAAAACATATCTGGAATCCAACTATTTCTCACTACTTTCATTGTTATCACCCTGGTCCAAGCCACCACCAACTCTGCAGAATGATAGCAATAGCATCCTATTTGATGTCCCTGCTTCTTCTCTTGCTTCCCCTATAGGCATTCCTCAGCATGGCACCCAAGGTTCCCATTAAATGTTGCTTATATCATGTCAATTTGTGCCCCAAACCTCCAATGGCTTCTCATCTTAGAGTCAATGCTGAAGCTCTCCTGATGGCCTGTAAGGCACCACGGAATCTGTTTCTCCTTGCCTCTCTCATCTCCTGTTTGTCTTCCCTTTGCTCACTCTGTTTCAGCCACACCAGAATCTTTGCTTTGCCTCAAACAAATCATATCAATTTTCCCCTTCTCACCCCCTTCCCAAACCTTCCCACCTGCTTTTCCCCTCTGGCACAAACATTCTTCCCCCAGAATCCCTCTTTCTACCTCACCACTTTCAACTTTCCATCAAATATCACATTTGCAGTGTGGCCACACTTAACTACCCCGTTCAAATTATGATACTCTCATCCCCAGCATCCTTTTCTGCTTTGTTTTTAACCTTAGCACTTGTAACCATCTAACATAGTAGGTTTGCTTATTTACATAGGTCGCTGCCATCTCTCCCATGAAGGTGAGAATTTTTATCTTTTTTATTTGTGGATTTATCTTTATGATTCCCTCAACCCTTTTGCCCAGATTGAGGAGGCTGCCTTGCACATAAGGAACAGGGCCATGCCATAGGCTGGCGGAACTGCGAGCTAGAAGGAGACCAGGTCTCTGGGCCCTATGCAAAGCGGAGTCACCGTACCAGCCCATTCTTCCAGAATTTTACACGGCAGAGAATGTAAATTTCTTTCCTGTTTAACCCACTGTTATCTTGGGTTTGTTTTGTTACTCATGGCTGAACTTGAACTACTCTTTTAATAATCACCTTATTCTTCAAGTTTTTCTATTAACTTAGTCTAGTCACTAATCAGCTAAATATTGTAACTTCTTACCTAACAGCATATGGGGCCATAGCTCATTCTCTAATTGTCTCATGATAAGTCCTTAACTAGGAGATAAAGGCAAAGACCAAGATCCTAATGTTCATTGACCAGGAAGAGACCAGAGAAAAAGAGAAGGAAATCTATTTCTGTGGCTCCCTCTGCCACAGTGGTGTGAAAAGAATAGACTTGAATTCTGAAGATCTGGATTCTAATCTCGATTCTTATGATCAGTTTCCCCCCTCAAAAATGGGGCCATCCATTCTCCTTCTTCTGGTCTCCCCGTGAGAACAAATGAAATAATCCATATGGAAATATTTTCTTAATTATAAAGGCCCATACAAATGTAACATTATTATTACAAAATATATCAAAGGAATAAGAGAGTAAATCTTGTCTCAAGGAAAATAGACTAGCAAGACTGGTGCCTTGGTGAAGGCAGCAGAATTAGGTTCAGTGAAAGCCAAATTGAGTACATATTATTTGCATTCTAATTTTCTCTTTTTCTTCCTCATTGTCTTAAGACAGGATGTAGTAGTAAAAACTGAGTTCTAATATTTCAGAAACAACCTGAAGCAATACAAGTGGGAGGGAAAGAGCGTAAGAGTAACAATTTCCAAATTCAAAATCAAACAAAACTCCTCCTTCTATCAACTGGGGCTGGATGAAGTTTACAAAATTAGGCTCAATAAAGATCAAAAGAGTATGCTGTATTTATGGTTTATTTACATTCTCATTTTGCTCTTGTATTTTTCTCTTGGCGTTGGGAAACACCAAGTATGTGGACATTCCATGGAGAATATTGTTGTGATTTTTGCTTGAAGAAGGTGGCAGGGGAAGGGAAAGAGGAAAGGATTTGGATGAACAGACAAAGAGTGAAGGGGTGAAAAAAAAATAAACAAACAAACAAAACGCAGAACGGCAGCAAAGGAAATCAGGACTCGGAGTCACAAAAGATTTCACAGACAATGATGGGTCTTTTATCTCCCCCAAAATAAAATGGTAGTAATTGTCCTGTCTCTGATACAAAATTATGATATCCAGAGACAGCCAAAATTTACTTGACAACACTAATGGGAAGCCTAGCCCATCTTGAGATCTCCATTTTCTTGGTCCCAACTTAGGGCCGAGTCAGACCCTCAGAATCCGTCTGTCCACAGCTTGCTCTGATTGCCGACAGGGGTCAGCAGAATCAGTGGGGACATTTGGAAGTGGAAGCAGAAAGGGCACTTGGCTTGATGCCTCAAGGGAGCTTGTAAACTGGCTTTTAGCCTCATCAGACTTAATTTGACTCTGCAATAGAAACAAATCCTGTCTCTGCTTGCTTGAGTGGTTCAGCTGCTTCTCAGCATTTCGAAAGCCTCAAGTCGCGGCTACAAACCAGTTCTGCTCTTACAGACCATTTTCCCACAATTGCTTTTTTTCTTCACGTGGAAATCACGTATTCTAAGTATATCTGTACAAGCCAACTAAAATGGGTGAAAAGTTGTTCTGAAAAGTGGGAAAGCACCCTGCTTTGAGTTCTTCCTTATACAGATTCAAAAAAGCTTTCTTCCACCAAACTTTCTTCCTTGGTAATTTTCCTGAACAGAAGAAAATAATTTAATAACATTTTATCTGGTGGAGGGGAAATGTGAGCTAGTATTTATTTTATAATTACACATTCGGTTTAATCATAAGAGCATGTATTTTTCATGTTCCTAGAAACACGATACCCGTCACTTATCTGAGATAATCTGTGCACAACGAGAAAAAAACGGATCCCAGCTGTACTCCTAGGCTCTCTCTGTAATGGAAATTCTTGATGGTCGAGGGTAATGATGTGTCTGATGAGAATCATATCTACTATCACTTCTCTTTGTAGTTTTGCAATCGTAGCTACACAACACCGGGGAAGAGTGCCTTCCTCCTCCTGAGCCCAGATTCTATCAGATATCCACAATCAATCACAGCTTTGTTTGCTTGCCTTGCTGTTTGCAGAACTCCTATGTGGCCTGAAACATCTTCTCCTCAGTGTTCCACGTAGTTATTACCAATCAACTGAAGATGGTGTAAACAATGGAAACTTTTGTCTTTCCTGTGCCTGAGGCTATTAGCTCCTAACTCACAGTTTAGATCTCACAAGTACCCGAAAGTCATTTTTTTTTTTTTGGTGAGGAAGATAGGCCCTGAGCTAACATCTGTTGCCTGTCTTCCTCTTTGTTTTTCCCCTCCCGAAACCCCAGTTTATAGCTGCATATGCTAGCTGTAAGTCATTCTAGTTCTATGTGGGATGCCACCACAGATGGCTTGGTTAGTGGTGCGTAGGCCTGTGCCCAGAATCCAAACGGGGGACTCCCAGGCCACCAAAGCAGAGTGGGCAAACTTAACAATTCAGCCATGGCGCCGGCCCCGCAAAAGTCTTTAAGAAAGAAAATAAATTAATAGAGAAGTGGCATTTTAAGCAAAAAATAGCCAACTCAGGATGGACCCATTCCCGCCCACTCAAACACAGACTTTGATACGCTTGACTAGAATGGTAAAACCAGCGAGATTGTCTAAGTTTTACTCCACATCAAAATCTTTAAAATGCCAGTCAAAACGAACTTTTGAAGCCATCACAGAATTTCTTTTGATAGATTTTTTAATTATCATAATTTTCACCCAACTAATTTCCCAAGTAATTCATATAAATCGAATATAAAAGTTTCGATCATAAATTTGTAACTGAATACCATTATCCACAGGACAACTGGATTGGGTCCAAATCATATATAACATAAACTGATTCACTGAGAAGCAATGAATTGGAAATCAGGAGAACTGTATCCACAGGGAACCACTAGCTGTCTAAACTCAGAGAAAATGGTTCTCCTTTTTTGTGTTTTAGCTCAGGAAATTAGACTTAGATAGACTTTACCAAGGATTTCAGATCCACCGCCTCCTCTGGCCTTACCACCCCGAGACAGAGAAGTCTAATTGCTCCTTGTTAGAGGCAACAAGGAGTCCACATTCTGAGACTTGCCCAAAGTCACAGCTGGAAGCAGCAGAACCTGGGAGAAGGGGGCCTCTGGCACCCGAGTGAAGTGCTCTTCCCTCCTCTGTCCTGACAACCTGCTTCCTTGCCCTCCAACAGGGAGCAGCTGAGCCACACTCAGAAGAAGCCCCGGGAACACACAGACGTGAAGTAAGTTCTTCTCTTTCAAGAAGCTCCTAACCTCTTAAAGAAGATTTATTGTACAATGACCCCATGAGGGTGGAAAATCCTTGGTGATCTTGCCCAACATGGGATTTCCAGAATGAATTCTCTCAGACAGGGAGAATAGAATTGTGGATAAGAAAAACCCACTTGTGACTTCTAAGTTTTTTTTTTCTTTAACAAACAATTCTTAGTATCTTCCTTTTCTCATTTTTTATTACTAGTACTTTTTGCTTACTATATACAAGCACTGGGCTATATTCTTTATATGTATGTCTCCATTTATTTCTCACAACAAACTTAGGAAGCAGTTCCTAATTATTCTGATTTTATAAATAAACAGTGAGCTCAGGAAGTGAAATAATCGTAATAAAAACTAACATTGATTAAGTGTTTACTATGGGCTAGGTATTGTTCAAAGTATTTTACATATATTATCTTGTTTCATTCCTACAATGGTTTTAGGAGGTAGATAATGATTTTACGATTTGGAAAAGGAGGCACGAAGAGGTTAAGTAACTTGCCCAAGGTCATCAGTTTGACCCCAGAGTCTGTGTCCCTGTGATTGTAACCCAGTTTGCACTTCACCACTCTGTTACATGGCTTCCCATGACAACAAAATCGTACACTCTGCAATTGCTTCACTACCCCCGGTGTCTTTTTCCTACAGTATGCAAACTCTTTTTTTTTTTTTTTTTTAAGATTTTATTTTTCCTTTTTCTCCCCAAAGCCCCCCGGTACATAGTTGTGTATTTTTTTTTAGTTGTGGGTCCTTCTAGTTGTGGCATGTGGGATGCCGCCTCAGCGTGGCTTGATGAGTGGTGCCATGTCCGTGCCCAGGACTTGAACCGGCGTAACCCTGGACCGCCGAAGCGGAGTGAGCGAACTTAACCACTCGGCCACCAGCCTGGCCCCCAGTATGCAAACTCTTAACAACTTCCTTTATGGTTCCAGTCAGCAACCGATGACTGTTGTAGGAGTTAAAGTTTCCCGAGAGGCTATGTTCTCTCAAGCAAGTAGCTGTTACTTTAAGAGCATAGAATTAGCGCAGACGCTCTGTCTACCAACATCTTAGTGTCCCAACTCCTTCCTCCACAAGCACAGCTTAAAGACCTCGACGCAAACGGGCCGCTTCAAAACTCCAGTCTATTAAATCAATAAACCATGTGTTGATTTTCTTTATAATCCTCTACTTTGCAATTTTTTCTAAAGTGTAGTCTAAATCATAGAATGTATGGTTTAGGAGAAATTTTAGGAATCAACTAGTTCATATCCTTCATTCTATTTATAAATTGTTTTTTCCCATAACTTCCTTTTATGTGTGTAAAAGAAATTCATGCTCATTAACTAAAAGATAAAAACACAAAAACTTAAGGAAAAGGAAAAAATACACTTTCCCAACACCCAAAGAAAACACCTTTAGATTTTCATATGTATCTGTATGTATATACAGTTTTTAAACTTAATTAGAACCATACCACAAAAAGAGTTGTGTACCATTGTTTCCTATTAACCTAACCGTCTGTTCTAAGCATTTTCCATATTACTGAATATTCCTTGTGATCTTCTTTTTCGTCTCTGTACTGTCTGCGACACGGATATACTATGATATCTACAGTCATTCTGTTGTTACATTGAAGTAGTTACTACGTCAGTAGATTGTGATGAAAAATCCTTAGTTATAAAAATTAGTTTATTTTTCTAGTTCTTTACTCCTTATAGTTTTCTAGAAGTGGAATTATAAGATCAAAGGGTAGAAACTTATTTTGAGGCTCTCGATATGCAGGCTTTCTGGAAAGATGGTACTAACTTACACCCTTACCAGCTTTGTTCACTGCTGACATTCTATATCGTCCCCTTTCATCTTTACTCACTTCCCAAGTGAAATGTTGTGTCCTGTCACTATTTTAATTTACATTCCTTTGTTTACTGGAGATTTAGCTTTTTATTTTTTTTAATGCCCATTAACCATTTGTATTTTCTCTTCTAGAGCCTCTTCATTTTACAGAAGAAAGGAAGTGATAAATAAATGAAAAGCAATAGGATATATTGGAGTATATGAGGAAGCCATTTGGTTTAAAACTAATTTGGCTTGACCTTGTTTTTCCAAATGGGCCTGATGTGGCATCGTACACCTGCTTTAAATATTTACTATGTCCCAAAGACAGGAATGATGCCGCTAAATATAGGGATGTAACCCCCATATCGGCATTTCTTTAAGGATAAGCATGGCTTCTTAGGAACTAAGGATTAATTGCTGACCTACTGTGCTCACCTTGTGACCACTGACCTGCTGACCACTGATCTGCTGTGCCAGCTAGGCATCTCATGACAATTGTAAGTGAGACATTCGTATCATACATGATGTATGCTCTTTTGTTTTGTTTTGAGGATGATTAGCCATGAGCTAACATCTGCCGTCAATCCTCCTCTTTTTGTTGAGGAAGACTGGCTCTGAGCTAACATGCGTACCCATCTTCCTCTATTTTACATGTAGGACACCTGCCACAGCATGGCTTGACAAGTGGTACACAGGTCCACACACGGGATCCGAACCAGCGAACCCTGGACTGCCAAAGCAGAAAGTGTGAACTTGATCGCTGTGCCACTGGGCCGGCCCCGTGATGTATGCTCTTTGTTCCAAGATGGTATATAACCACTGTGTACACCCTACTTCTGTGGTGCCCTTCTTTCTTGGGGAAGGAAGGCCCCGGGCTAATCCTCAGATCTGGCTCATAATAAACTCACCCCAATTTTGATTTATAGATTGATTATGGATTATTTGCATCAACAGAAGTCCTATGACAGGTAATTGACTTTAGTAATGTGGAAATAACATTCTAGGCCCAAGATGGAGCCAGTCCTGTGGTCATGTCAGCAAACCGAAACTTAGATAAATTTCTTGACCCTGTAAATACTCTGCTTGACCAGAAACACAGTATTTTTAGCCAGTTCCCTAATGCCAAGCCAATTCTGGGCCTGACTGGTTTGACAAGGTGGCCCCAGACGATCAGATATTTTCCATTTGTCTCTTCCTTTTTCTTTATCCTATAAAAGCTTCTTGCCTCCCACCCCATTTTGCAGTTATCCAAAAGGAGATTGTCCACTTTATGAAGTGTTAAATAAAGTTTGTTTTTATCACCTAAATTGTCTTCTTTAATCATTTTTTTTAACACCAAGATCACTCAGTTCTCTGGAAAGCAAGCCTGGATTGGACCTCTAGTTCTCCTGTCATCCAGACCAGTGCAATGCCACTGATGCTCACTTCAGAAATATCCCTGTCAGTACTTCTTCCCCAGATCTCAGGAAGCACTGACAGACACACAGAGCCGTGGAAAGATAGCCCTCTCTCAGGCTATGCCGCCAAGACCAAAGTTGCAAAGATGGATCTTTGGCTACCATGCAAACTCCTTAGAAGGTTTCCTTTCTTAGATTTTTCAACAGTTCAGTGTCTATCCTGCTGATAAAGGCCACATTTTGCAAATTGTGTTTGTTAAAATGCACATATTGGAGATATTCAAAGTTTTCCACAAAAAAGTCTTCTATATCCAAATACATTTGAAGCATAGAATGCTAAAATCTCCTTTTAAAGATTCACAATGTAATATGAGCATATTAAAGGCTCTAAGTCCTGCAGAAAGGAAACCTTTATGCCCAAAGTTTGCAAACTTATAGAAAGCCTTTTTTTCTTCCATAAGAAAACTAGGCTGTTGGGGCGAGCCTCAGGGCATGGTGGTTAAGTTCAGAGCACTCTGCTTCAGCAGCTGGGGTTCACAGGTTCGGATCCCAGGTGTGGACCTACCCCACTCATCAGCCATGTGTGGCAGTGAACCACATATAATGTGGAGGACAATTGGCACAGATGTTAGCTCAGGGCTTATCTTCCTCAAGCAAAAAAATAAATTAAAAACCAGGTTCTTTGAGAAATCATTTGAGATACCAGGTTAGGGAATTAAAATAACTGATATATACGATGGCTATATGGTATCTGCAAAATTTCTAGTCATACCTGATAAATCCATACTTAATGAATCTACATCAGAAATCCAAATTCCAGGCCATTCTTTCGAAACCAGACATCTGGCCTTTCTCTACAGATGCCTCTGCTAAGACCACCTTCAAAGGTAGAGAAAACTGATGGCAGAGGGAAAAGGTTCTGTGCCCTCAACTTACAGTTCTGTTTTTAATGACTACTAAAGCTTCTTAGACCATCAAAGGCATTTCCTTGAAGACTAGGAAGCCACCATAATTTACTTTCATTTTGCTTTTAGCCAGAGGGTTGCATCATACAAATTTTCACAATGGTTTACTTTAATTGAATAACTGAGAATGAAAAACACTCATTCACATTCACTACGGTTGACTGTACCTGTCCTTCGCCTGGGACTGACCATGGCTATGTATGTACCCAACTCACACCTGGGATCTTCCCAGCCAGAGTCACCCTGATTGAAATTGATTTTCCTCTTCTTGAGTGAATTCTGCAACTTTTAATTCACAATGAAACATTGAATTGTCCAAGTGAGATTCGGTTTACATTTACATTAAATCATGTTCAAGAGTTCATCTTGAGAACAATCCCATTTTTTGAATACATCCTGGTTCTCTGTTTGGATATGACAAATTCATCTGTTCATTCATTGTACAAGCAATTGTTGCGAACCCACTTTGTGACAAAGGCTATACTAAATACTAGGATTACAAAGACAAAAAAAAATTCTTGCCCTTAGAGAATTTATAGTCTAATGCAGACAGACAGAATATAAAGTAACAATTCAAAAAGACTGGTGAGTGCTATAGCCGTGGAATGCATTGTGTGCTACAGGGATAAATAGGACGGCAACATTTGACTCAGACTTCGTGTAGGGGAGGCCTCCTAGAAGGGGAGACAGTTAAATTCGAAAGAACAAGTAGGATTTAGAAAGGTGAAAAGGATACATTTGAAGATGGAGATAAATAATGTGGCATAGTCAAAGAATCAAATAGATGTTATGTCAAAAGCAGAGTTTTTGTATGCAGCAGTAGAAAAGCACTGCATGCATAAAAGTTAACTAGGATATAAGCCCTATCTTTGGGAGATTGAGGTCTTGTGGGAGAGACATTTATAATCAAGTACTTTGTAATACAAAATAGTATTGCTACAATGGCATGTGAGCAAAACGCTCTAAAGAGTTCATCAAACTCAGCAGCATACATTTAAGGTTCTTCTACTTCAGGATGAAATACTTCATTGTGAAAAGGATTGCTCATTCAGAAAACTACCCAGCGTTGCTCCTTGAGCTGTGCTATGATAACCCGACCATCTTGCTTGCATGCCATAGCTAATGACAAAACTCAAACTCACAGATGTCTCGTGCAGAAGAGAGCCCAACCATCACAAATATTCTTGTTGAAAGATCTGCTGTAATAAAAATGCTTTTGATGACTTCAGAAACATGGTGATAAATGACAAAATCTGTAATGTTGTTTGAGCCTAAGTCACAGCATATCAAAAATCACAGAATTCCAGAGTTGGAAGGAGCTGCTCCATTTTTACATATCATCATCATCATCATCATTATCATCATCATCATCATCACACTTTATGTATTCACTTTGGTCCTGGCACTGTTTTAATTCATTTAATCTTCACAACAGCCTATGAAGTATATTCTATTCTAAGAATTCTGATTCTAAGGAAAGAGATAAGTAATTTGTCCAAGGCAAATGCTAATAAATGGTGGAGCTGGAATTCCAACCCCAGCAGACAATCTCGAAAGGCCAGGTTCTTGCACCATGCTCTATGCTCTAGCACACAGCAGTCAAGATGAGGAAATATGGGCTCTAAGAGGCTAAACAATTTACCAAAGCTTAAAGAACTGGTTGGGCCTGCTGCTTTATTCACTAACGCAAGCAGAGCATGGAAAGTAAACCACAGTATCATGTACTGAGATGTAGCAAAGTAAAAAAATAATTGCGATTCTTGAAACCAAAAAATAATTAAACAGAACTACAATTAGAGTCTTGACTTTCTTCCCTGCTGAGGATCTTAGCACAATTCTGATGTTCAGCTGTGACCTACGCATCACGTTTTTTTTTTTTTAATGGCTTTTTATAAATAGCTTTGTAAATAATTTTCTGATACAACAGTACTTAAAAAAAGAGAGAAGGGGCTGGCCTGGTGGCATGGTGATTAAGTTCATGTGCTCTGCTTTGGGGGTCCAGGGTTTGTGGGTTCGGATCCCAGGCATGGACCTACACACCACTCATCAGGCCATGCTGTGGTGGCGTCCCACACACAAAATAGAGGAAGACTGGCACAGGTGTTTGTTCAGGGCCAATCTTCCTCACCAAATAAATAAATAAATAAAATGCAACAGACGTGGAGAGAAGATGTCCCACAGTGAATAAGGGGCTACTAAAAAAAATGGAGAGAGAGAGAAGGAGAGAGCTTAATGCTCTGATACAGGCAGGATTGGAGCAGAAGTGAAAGAAAATGCAGCAGTGATAAGCACAGAAGCCAGGCTGTAAATCAGAACCACCAGACCCGTGTGCCTCTTCCGGTTCCACCATTTCCTTGAACAAGGTCCTTATTCTTCCTGAGGCTCTGTTTCCTCATTTACACAATAAATAATTGACAACTTTGGGGGTTGTTAAAATAGTTAAATATGCTAACGTATGTAAATGTATTATGGTTCACCCAAAGCCCCCAGCGTAGACACACACAGCCAGGCTCAACCAAAGCCAGTCCTCCTCCTTCCCCTCCCTACCCAAGGCCAATCAAACAAAGTTTTTTCTAAAGCGTATTGAAAAAGTTACCACTGTAATGGTGCTACATCTCATTAAACATCTGTCCAAACCCACAGAATGTACAACACCAAGAATGAACCCTAATGTAAACTATGGGCTTTGGATAATCACAATTGGCTCATCAGTTGTGACAAATATACCATCCTAATACAAGATGTTAATAACTCAGGAAACTGGAGGGAGGGGGTGTATGTGAAACTCTCTGTACTTTCTGTTCAATTTTTCTATCAACCTAAATCTGCCAAAACCCAAAATTTATTAATTAAAAAAAAGTTATTAGTTGAGCCATCTTTTGCCATGCTCCATGATTTAGGTTGAATTGACTCTCCAGTAACACTCAGACAGAGCTAGAAAATTTTCTATAGAGCAGTGCGGGGCCATCAGCAACAAAAAAGAAACAAGGCAAACCACAGTGACTTCTTGCCAATCACAGGAATAGGCAATTGGCGACTAAGCATGATTTTAGCCAGGTTGGACTGCTCTGTCCTTTCTGAGGATCTGCATATCCCCAGCTACTCAAGTGCCACTCAAGTGCCATCAGGTCTCACTGGCCCACAGGACATTCTCCCACATTGAGGCCCCACATGAGAATGCACACCCAATGCCTGTGCTAGTTCCCCATCCACATGCGTGAGTCCCTGATGCCTTTGTGGCCCACTGAGCTTAACTACATTAAGAAGACCAAAACTGGGTCTGCTCACTTTGGGAGAATTTGGGGTGGGCTACAGAGATGGGAGCATGGGAGGATGCTCTCTGGCAGTGGGATTAAAAATGCTTCAAGTGCTGGTTCAAACACAAAATCTCCATAAACATCACAGGCTGCAAATAAAGTATCTGAATGCCTGATTAGATGACTTACTGTGGAGTAAATCTGTGCAGGAGACTACAGCAATGCACAAGAACGGCATCGTATAACAATTGCAAACACCAATAAGTCAGAGAAATATTTTAAAAGAGAGAAAAACATGGAGCACACAGCAATCTTGGCTAAAATACTTTCTTAGAGTCTCCAAGACACAAGTAGGCTATCTCCAAAACTTAGTTTGCAAATCGTTTGTCTAGAAGTGAGAACATATTTAACATAGGCACAGTGTCCAGGCTGGCTGACAAATGCCGTTCAAACTGCAACATCCCTGGGCACTGCATAAACTCATCACGGTGGGAGATATTTCCTTGGGAAAGCACACTAACACATCTGTCCTGTAAAGTGTTGGCCAAAGGTGTTGAGATTCCTTTACTCAGTTTCACTCAGTTCAGCTCACCAAATTCCAGGGCACCGTGCACGTTGTGACCATGCTCCATGGCTGCCAGGGGTGCTGTTTTCACAGACCACAAAGTGAATGGTGTCCCCTGGAGTTGTGCAATGTGGTGGCTGACCCTGATGTCTCCCATGGTCCAAGGAAAAGTACTGGCTGCAAAAGAGATTTCACTCTCATGGCTTCAGCCCTACTCCACTGCCTCAGAAGGAAGCCAACAGTCCTTGCGAGGGCTAATGATGGCCTGCCTTATTGATGACAATGGGAAACACACCACGGTGAAAGAGTTGCCTCTAATGCCACCTGTAAACTAGCAGGTCCCATCTCTGACTTCACATCACGATCACTCAAGCATCTCGCCCAGAGTTTCTGATTTAATTTGTCTGGGTGGGACCCATGCATCTTAATTCAAAGTTCTCTAGGTGATTCTAATGAGCGGCCAGGATTGGCAATCACTGCTGTAAACAACTGCACTGTATTTTCTTCTCCTTTAAGTATAGGAAGAGGTAAAAGGAGCTTTCATGCCCAAAGACCGCAGTTAGGTCCTTTGGGTGTCAGAAAACCATCAGGGTAGAGTGAGGTGGTGGGGCTAGGGCTGGGGACGCCACCTATAAGACCTGCCCCGGAAAGAGGCTAGAAGCAAGACCCAGTTTGGAGGTGGTTGGGGGAGGGATGGGGAAGAGGAGAGGAAGATAGGATGGCCCCAGACAGAGAGGAAAGGAAGGAACTTTTCCTGACAGCCTGACTGGGAGAGCCATTCTTAGGAAGCCAGTCACACGTGTGACATGTACAGACACAAGGCAGTAGCTTCCTGAATTAGCAAAACTGTTAGAAAGCAAACAAAGGCTAAAATAAAAAACATTAACATAAAGTTTAACTAGTAAAATTTTGTGCTAGCACCAGTTTCTCTTGCATTCTAACTTTTCCCTTGCTGTGAATCTTTAAAGACAAAGTTAAATATGCATATTACAGCAATAAATTTTATTACTCACAAGGCTAATATTTTTTCCATGCTTTTTTTTCATAGTGTGATATTTCAAGACGTAATAGAAATGGTCATTTGGGTTTAGGCAGAAAGTAATAGATCTCCCAAAAGTCATTATTGATCAGATCAGGAGATTTGAGGCTGCTTAATTATCTGCCGCAAAGCAGAAACATTCAGATCTTCTGGTTCATAAATTAAAAATCTCTCGCATCACTCCAAAGTCTAATTCTCCTTCGTGTTCCTAATGTACCGATTACTTCTTGTCAATTCTTCAATGAAACAATGGCCATTATCTCAGTCTCTTACAACACTTCATAACGTGGTCATGAACCTCAATCTTGTCCACTGGAGCCCATCTCATGATCTCCAGCCTTGCATTTGGGATAAGCAATTTTCTACTCAATAACGAAAAACAAAAATCAATCTTTTGAAGGAAAAAAAGGAATCAATTCCTTTTTTTAAATAAAACTGTTTTTTTCTTTTTATATAAAAAGAAAGCCAGATAATAATGCATGACATTTATGTCACACTCTTTAGTTCACACATCTCTTAGTAGACAGACCTCAGTTAAGCCTTTGAACTAAGGATGAGCACTTTGACTAAATGGTTCGCTTTTTGAAGACTTTAATGTTTAGAAAGAAATGCAACCTATGATAAAAATACGTTACTTGAACTTTCTCAGCCTTGCTTTCATCATCTGTACAGTGGGGATTCATAATATCGATTTCACGAGATTTGTGTAAAGATAGCTGCGGTTGTTGTTGTTAATTATACGGACATTCAATTGCCCTCACGCCATGAGCACATGAGCTCCTTATGTTATTGTCTTAAGTCCTAAGTCTTAGTCTTAGAAAGTCTGAAATGTCTAGGTCTTCAAAGTCTGAAGTCTGAAGACTTGGGTCTTAAGGTCCTAACTTCAGGTCTCTCTGGCCATAGAGCTAAGTATTCAGACGTGGTAGCTGTAAGCACTGGGCTGTCCATGACAGCAAGCCTGCTGTGCAACACCACGTGATCTCTGACCATGTCCCCATTAGCCAACACGTTTGTCATCATTTACCATACTTTTTTTTAATAATAGGTAGCATTTTTTTTGTAAGTCTTTTTTTCTTTTTCTTTTTCTTTTGTTTTTCTTAAAGATTGGCACCTGAGCTAACAACGGTTGCCAATCTCTTTTTTTTTTTTTTCTGCTTTATCTCCCCCAATTCCCCCTGGTACGTAGTTGTATATCTTAGTTTCAGGTCCTTCTAGTTGTGGCATGTGGGACGCCACCTCAACGAGGCCTGATGAGTGGTGCCATGTCCATGACCAGGATGCGAACCTGCGAACCAGTGAAACCCTGGGCCACTGCAGTGGAGCACGCGAACTTAACCACTCGGCCACAAGGCCGGCCCCTTTTTTCTTTTTCTTTCTTTCTTTTTTTTTGTGTGTTAAAGATTGGCGCCTGAGCTAACGTCTGTTGCCAATCTCTTCTTGTTCTCCTCCTCCCCCTCCTCCTCCTCCTCCTCCTCCTCTTCCTCTTCTCCCCTAAGTCCCCCAGTACATAGTTGTATATTCTACTTGCAGGTCCTTCTGGTTGTGCTATGTAGGATGCCACCTGAGCATAGCTCGACGAGCAGTGCCATGTCCACGTCCAGGACTGGAACCAGTGAAACCCTAGGCCACCGAAGTGGAGCCCGCGAACTTAACCACTCGGCCATGGGGCTGGCCCCATCATTTACTATTCTTAACACAGGCAAGCACTACAGTGGGGAAGAGATATATGAGGACTCCAGAGTCCTCCTACCATTGAATCCCGTAGCCTGCGATTTCCACGGACTACAAGGAGCCCAGCACCAAAGCAACTTACAAATCTACAGACCAGAAAACATCTCTTTACTGGGGAGCAAAGACCAATAGTTCCCAATAAAGCAATTCAGCAATAATCAATGGGTGAGGCCACGTAGCTTCTGTAATGCAAAATGCTGCACGTGGCACACTGCTCCCTCCTAACCTGAATAGTCAAATCAGCACCACACAGGCTTTATGGCCAAATGAGAAAGATAAAATGGGTTCCATCTGGGATTTTTGAAAGTGCAAAGCTAGTCCTGCCTGAGAAACTTTCCCTGTCACCTCATCTTGAAGCCACACTCTAAAACCAGAGTGTATTTTGACTGATTTTTAAATGGTTTATGAGGCTACTGGTTTTATTCTATTTCCTTTTGCTGTAGTAATGTTCTTCAGAATTTGGAAGATCAGCTAATTAACACCAAGCAGTAGTCTTGACTTGGTGGCATGGTATTTTGGGCTGGTGTTGGGAGTTATTTGTTCCCCCAAAATTCATATGTTGAAATCCTAACCCCCAGTACCTCAGAATGCAACTGTAATTAAAGATAAGGTCTTTAAAAAGGTAATGAAGTTAAAGTGAGGTCATTGGGGTGGGCCTTAAACCAATACGACTGATGTCCTTATAAAAAGAGGAAATTACGGCAGACGGGTACAGAGGGAAGACCATATGAAGACACAGGGAGAAGATAATCATCTACAAGCTAAAGAGGGAAGCCTCAGAAGGAGTCAACCCTACCGGCACCTTGACCTTAGACTTCTCCTCTGGAATTGTTAGAAAATAAATTCTGTTGTTGAAGCCACCCAGTCTGTGGTCTTTTATCGCTCTTCCTTCTCTTTCTACCCTCTTTTTTCTCCTCTCTTGGTCTCATTGCAACATTAAAAATGTAGCATTTCTTAAAAATTTGACCTCTACTGACTTCTCCTACATATCCACTCCCACGGCCTTTGGCTATCACCTCTAGACTTAGGTATCTCTACCCTCTCCCGTAACCTCCAGATACACGTTCACAATCACCTGCTGGAGACTTCCCACCCCTATGCCCTGCTAAATGCCTGCTACAGGCATTTAATTGTTTATTTGCAGTCATTTAACAAACATCTGCCTTTTACCCAAGTCTGTAAACTTCTCGAAGATAACAGCCATGATTGTTCTGCTCGCTTATGTGTCTCCAGCCCTGGTCATTGTGCCTGGTACAGAGAAGCTCAATAATTATCAGCTGAGTTACTGACATCCCATTGCAAACACTGGACCTATAAGAAAACCTGGTGAAAGTGAGAGCTGCATGTTTGAATGGCTACGTCATTCCATTAGGTGATAGTTTATAGGCTGAGCATGGTGCAATCCCAGGGTTTCAAATTCTCAAACAAATATTTCCTCCTGAGGTTGGACCCCTCCTACAATGGAGAAAATCCTAAGAAAAACAAAACAATTTCTCTCCTTATATGTTTATCTGAAAGAGCTATAAAAGTCTCCAATTCTGGAGAGTCAAGAAGAAATGAGGACAGAGGGAATGTCACATCACCCTTGCAGAGATCTCTCCATACAGATCGCTTTGATATTCTGTGAGCTCACGGATCTGTTTCTCGCCTCTACTCAATCTGCTAATCAGAGTTCAAGACTGGGGTAGTGGTGGGTTGAGATCTATCTGCCCAGTCAATGAGATCTGGAAGAAAGCTTTATTTCCATTTCTCTTTTCTTTTCACCTATAAATTGAGCGGCTTGCCATAGGCTTGATTCTTTCAGCCTTCACACCTGTGTTAGCCCTCTCTCAAAGAAGAAATATTTATCGAGCACTTATCATACATCATGTATCATGCTAGGTGCTTTCAAAATACCTTTAAGCCCTTATAAACACCTGGTGAGGTGAGTAGCCATACCCTCATTTTACTCCTGAGGAAACTGGCTAAGTCACTTGGCCAACATTGCAGAACCAAGGAATATTGCAGCTGAGGATTGGAACTTAGCTGAAATTTATTCAATGGCCATACTTTTTTTCTGCTACACCACTCTGATTTAATATTTGGGCTCTCCTATCAATACTACCTTTTGGTTTCAAAACAATCGGTAATGCTTATTGGATGAAATAGAATTATCCTATTATGTTATAACAAAGGGGAAGATTTATATAAAACAAAATTAAAGTATTGCTGTTGTGTTGTCACTGTGTTGTCTTTCCAAGGAGAAGAATCGCTTTTACAGGAAAAGCAAATCTGGGCTATGAAAGGGATTTGACAGGAAACACCAAACAACTTTTAAACAGTTGGATAAATCTTCATCATGGAATTTTGATCCTTTCTGAAGTTCTCCTAACTATACAATGATTTTGCCTTATGATTTACAAAATGAAGAATTTTTGTGCTAATAAGAAATGTAGACCTTGGAATGAAGATACCATGTCATTGAGTGCGACCTCATGAGACAAAGTCCTGGTTCACTTATTTTAAGAGAAGAATTCAGGGAGCATTTGTTAAGTCCCGAGCAGCTGATAACACTTGATAGAATGCAGAGATGAGGCCCCGGGGAGGTGGAACACACACCAGCAGAAGGACTTGCAGCTGAGTGAGTCCTGGAGTGCTATCTGCTCCCATCTCTAAGGAACCCAGATAGGAAAGTTTCAAGGATAAAGTTGAGGGTAAAGAGTACCTTACAGTCTTAGCAGCTTTCGGGTAATGCACAAAAAGAGTACTTTTGACACCATATCATAAACAGGGAGTGGATAAGAGTGAAACCAAAGACTATTTTGCCATCTCCCTTAAACTTACTAACGAGAGGCCCAGAAAAATATCTTAACTTTGCAAGATTCCTGTACTCTGTTCTCCAATGAGTAGTTTCCCACCCAAACATAATATCTTCAGACAGCTGGAGGCTACATTTGTCAGAAAAGCACATAGATCACAGTTATATTTTCTTATCTTGATGGCCAAGTTTTAGAGCCCTTTGAAATGTTGCCCCAATCACTGCAGTACAGAGAAAATGCAAGATTTCATTAGGGAGTTGTTTTTTCTCCCAGCCCCTCAAAGGTCTCTGTTTGAGCCTCTCACCTGGTAGCACAAAAGCTATTAAATCACTTGAATGAAAGGTCAGGTTGCAAGCTGTGCAAGTATGGAAGCCAGCAAGCCCTGTCCAGACCACCCAGCTCTCCAAAGGGGTAGCAACACCAGACGCAGACCAGATAAGAGGCTGCCGTCCTGTGTAACCTGGCCCAGGAAAACAGCCTTTCTAGAGAGTCACAGGGTCCCCCATTGTGAGGAATGACTGAGAGCTCTGAAAAGGTAGCATTTGTCTAACTCCCTAAATGGGCAGTCTTGGTTCTCTGTGAGAGAAAGAAAATTTGAAAGATATTTTTGAAAAACATTAAGAAAAGCAGTAAGCCAAATCTTTGGGACTGCTCGCAAAGAAAATGCTGTAAAGCTCTCATTCACCCATATCTGTGTTTAGAAGACTAAGCTATTTCCCTCAGGTCAGAATATCAGAGGTATCATTTCATTCAACCCTTTCATTTATGGATGGAGGAAGTGAAGGTTAGAGAAATTAGGTGGCTCATCCAAGATTGGTTAGCAGCAGCTAAGATTTGAAACACCATGAGGACAAGGACTCTGTCCATATTATACACAGTGATTTTTTGCCGTCCTTGGAAACTAGCATGGAGCCTGGCATGTAGCAGGTACCTGCAAGTGTTTGCAAAGAAGAAAGGGAAAAAAGAAAAGGGGCGCTGATGACCACATCTTATTTTCTTTTTACTGTAAATATGCCATAAAATGTCATTGGGGATGGGGATAGGGATGGAGGCTGAATTCTTTCATATTTTGTCAAATGAGGACCTCGACATGACAGAGGAATCACTTCCTGTTTCTCCCAATTCTTGTGGGTTGGTCCAGTCTAAACTCAGTTTCTAGGAATTACTGCTTCTGAACGTCTCAAGAAATAATCCAGCTCAGTTTGTTCCAACTCAGCCTAGCCCATTGCCAGGAGCTGAGCATCCCCAGGAGGCCGAGAAAAAGTTAAGAACAGCCCTGGTTATAATCTCCAAGACAAACACTGCTTGGCCATTCGGAGGCAGTCAGATCACACAGCCCCACACATGGAGGCAGGCGAACATGGCGGGCAGGTTCCTTTGCCCAACTCCCTTTTTCGCTCATGGGAATGGAAAGGCGGAGATGGAAAGGGAAGCAAGAAAAAAGAGATGAGGTTAGTGGGAAAACTGGTTAAAATCCTTGGTTTGTCAGCCAAGCATGCAAGACCACGTTGCACATTACCTCTGTTCAGCATCAGCTCAAACTCCAGCTTATTATTTAGATACGAGGTTTAATATTAACCAAGTACATGGTGAGAATTTAATTGTCAAGGACAATGGAGAGTAGTGCTTATCCAAGTGTGATCTTACCTGCATCAGCATCCCTGGGTAAATTCCCAGCCCCACCCCAGGTCTAAAATCCTTTGGGGGTGTGGCCTCGGCACCTGCCTTTCACCAAGCACCCAAGTGGTCCTTATGCGCACTGAGTTTTGAGACTCTTTTTTGGAGAGAAACAGCAAAGGTAGTAAACATTTTCCTAGAGTTACACTGAAGACACTTTTATCAAGTGTAGGCAGGGGACTAAAGCAACTTAAGCTCAAAGTGCAGCCGGAAATGGCAGGACCCGTTTTCCAGAGCAGAAACCTGAAGAGCATTTGGATCACCAGTTCGCCTGTGCGAAGCAGCCCTGAAGAGGTTAATCTCTCCAGCAAGATTCCCAGGCCATAAACTCCGACCAGCCCCCGGAAATGCTCTTTTTAAGCTTTGTAATTCACACCACGCAACAGGACAGAGCACAATAGCAAAAAAAAAAAAAAAAAGCAGAAATGAAAATTAAATGCCTTGAAAATTATTCCTGTGATCCAGGTGAAAACCAAAAAAAAAAAAGTACTTATTACAGCACCAAGGTCTCTGGACCATTTCTAAGCAATGAGCAGAAAGAGCTTAAAAATCAGTCAAAAACTTCAAGACAATACGATTTCTTTGCCTTCCAACCCTGTCTCATCCCCATAATAACAGAAGCATGCTTTTAAAAATATATATCCACATATAACTCAACTAAGGCAAAGGTATCCAAAAATCATTTCATTCAAATTTCTATATCTTTATACTATGAGGATATTATCTGTATTGTTAAATTTGGAACTTTTTCCTTTGCCATTTCCCTTATCTGAGAAGAAACATTCTGATCTGGAAGGAAAAAAAATACAAAATTTAAAAATGGTTATTTCATTGGTAAGTGCCATTGGGATGGATTCAGAAGAGAGTTACGAATTCGTGTTACATAAGAAAGAGACTCCTCTTTTTGGCATATGGTTTTTTACACTGCAAGTTGTCACTTTCTGAGTTTGCATGAGAATTAAACTTCTGCAAGCAGACTCTAAATACTTCTCGCATCCTCACTTCGAGTTAATGTTAACACGCAAACAACCCCTGGGGCATTCTGCTAACAGAACCGTCACAGTCAAGATGAGAGCAAGTACATAAAGCAGATACTTACAGATAGTGGTTTTCCTTTCCAAGCCAAAAAGCTAGAAACCCTTGGCCCAGGCAGGCGGGATAAGAGTCACTGACCCGGTAATCTCTGGTTTAAAGGACTTTGAGAGGAAGGGGGAGGAAAAACAAGCCAGGGAAGGAAAGAGAGCTGAAATTCCAGTCTTTCAGGTCAGCTGAGTTTTAGCTTTCTTTGTACTAAAAATCCATTAACCCACCCAACAAGAAAATGTAGAACTGAAGGTCACATACACACTCCACTGTCTTTGCTGGTCTTCTTGAAGCTGCTGCTGCTGCGGCTTTGAAAACTTCAAGACTGCCAAGCCTCAGGACTCCCTCTGAGCAGGGCATGATAAAGGATGCCTGCAACTGTTTGCAGGGCGCCCGACCCCTCTGGCAGAGAGCCACAGCTCGTCCAGTCCCTTCTGCTGGTTGGGTCCGCAGGGACAAAACTGAGCTTTTGTTAATAAGGTCGGTTGCTTCTCTTCCCAGACTCTCCCCAGCTTCCTTTCTCACTATTAGTTCTGTTCTAACTGCTCCGCCACTGGCTGAGCCGAAACTGCCTCTCCCACCCGCAGCTCACAGACACACAGGCTCACACACACATGGGCACACATACACACACTACAAATACAGTCACTCAAACACACCACACACAGGCACCCACGTGCGCATAAGTGCACACACACCCGCACACAGACAAGGCACACACATACGTGCTTTCACACCCATGTGTGTGTATACTCACACATACTATACACACATAGGTACATACACACACATGCTCATACTCACCCACATAAATACTCACACAGTTTTTTCCTGAACCTTCAAACTTCAAACGCACTTTTTTCCTGAACGTCTTTTCTTCAGACAAATTTCCCCCCTGAAAGGTTTTTATTTAAATTCAGATGAGATGCCCCCCCGGCATTCAGAAGGGAGGAGTAGGCAGAACTGGCCCCTTTTGACTTTGTCACAGCATTTAAAGGAAAAGATAGGAGATTCTAGCGCGCTGTTTTAAAGTACCACCTTAGTTCTTCAGTTTACAAGGCTTTTCATGTGTCTGGTTCTTTTTAAAAATCCCACTAATCTCATCTCATTTGCATATAGTTCATGACCCCCACTGAATCAAATATCCCAGGTCAAGAAATGTCTTCTCAACAGAGACTCTTTGAGTTAAACTTGTCAGGATTCGGTGGGCGAAAGTCTTGTTGATTAACAACTGGATAATAAAATGCTTTCCTATATTTCTTCTTCACAAGAAAAAAAATAATAATGGCATAACATCTGGCCTAACTTTTAGATTGACCATATATAGAGAAGTTGGAGTATTATCTCACTTTGCAGGAAATGTTTATATTGAGACATGGCTGGCTAGTCTAAACCTTAGCCAAAAGTACAAAGCACTATAAGTCCAATTCAACACAGAGTGTGGTTTTCTCTAAGGAGCTCACACCCTGTACCCCTTTCCTGGGAAGCAGTGAGGGGAAGAGAGAGAAAAATGGAAAGGAAAGGGAAGAAAATTATGTGAGGAACAAAGGAAAAAAATGCAAAAGAAGAGAGAAAAACAATTATTTTATTTTAAAACACGCTTTATGGATACTTTAGCAATGAATGGTGCATATACACTTACTCAAAATAGCCGGAAATTTAAAATCTTCGAGAAGTTCATGATTGATTCCATTTGCTCTGATAATAAATGAGTGAAACTTCTTGAGGAACCATTAAGTTCTTTATAGGTAAACAAATATTGTTTACTAAACAGTTATTGGTAAACAAAATGTAGTGACCATGTATGATTCATGTACAAATCTTGAAAGGGCAAGAAATAAAGCCTTAACGATGACAGGGAACACAACGTAATAGACAACCTTGTCCTCAGACTGAATTTAAAAATTTTGCACCTTATGAATATCTCACCTGCAAAGAAATGAAGATGATTCTAGATGCTATTGGTTGAGACATAAAATTCGTTTGATAAAGAATGACAGTAGGTAGTTGCATCAATGCGCGTCTCCTAAAATATGGGCTAAATTAAGTTTATGGATTAGTCTAGAAGCAGAAATAAATATTTTACATCACTTCTATGGGAAAAAACATTCAGCCTTCTAAGCAAAAAATAACAAACAACCAAGATTGCACCGTATTTCAAAACGCCTTCAGGAAATGTAACTATTGTAAAGTTTATATACATGACTCTTCGCCTAACGTCTGCTGAACATATTCTAGAACAGGCAGAGAGGGTCAGATTAGCCAAAAAGTCTTGAAATCTGAAGTACCTGCTTATACAAAGAAGTTACTCTTTCTCTTATATCTTCCACAAATGGATAGGGTCTGTTGAAATAATACAATTATCAACTATAACAAAGTACTGGTTTGGACAAGTTGATATGCAGTCAGGGTACTTAAAAAGAACAAACCAAAGAAACAACAAAGAATTCTTCCCCTAAAAGCATGTGCTGCTGAACTTAGTGAGGGAACAAAATTTATTTTAAAGAAATCATCAATTTCTATCCTTAGGGTTGGAGTGATACGAAAAATATAAAATGCCATGTGTTGGAGATTGGCATACCTTTTTGGATTGTAAAGGTATATGATTTTTGCTGATTACTGTAGAATATGGCTTGCTCTGAGAAGCACAGCCAACATCGTCACCAACAACTCCTGCAAAGGAATTAGGAGCGTGCCTACTAAACGCTGCTAATGGCACCAAGCACGGAGGTGTTATCCACTGCAGTGTGAAGATGGCTTCAGCCCAGTGACTGTGGGAAGCAATGCTGTGACAAGACTATCAGTCCAGGAGTGGAAGGGACACACACATCTTAAGATGAGCTTAAAAGCCAATAAGTAAATAAAATAAAAGCAAAATAAATACCTCTGTGTAACAGAAAAGAACAGAAACAAAACCCAGCAAGAGGGTTTGGAGGTGGGGGCTTGCTGACCTCAGAGTTCAGAGCTGACAGGGTGGCCAGGAGATAACAGGGAATGAAATGATCCCTGAGTAGGCAGAACAAAGGGCCGTGCAGTCTGTTGAAATCAGGAAAGCAGACACCAACATCCCTTTTAAACATAAGTGCAAAATCCTAAACAACTTATTTGCAAATCTAATCTAATCGTGTATTTTAAAAGATATTAAGACCAATAGGGTTTATTTCAGGATTGCGAGTATGGCTCAAAATGAAAACATCTAGCAATTTAATATACTAAAGGAGAAAAGAAGCTGCATGATATCTTAACAAATGCAGAAGACTGGTATTCAGTAAAATTCAAGACTCATTCACTAAAAAAAAAAAAAAAAAAACCCAAACACAACGCTATTAGCCAACTGGAAATAGAACGGGAGTCCTTTTAACCAATCAAGGACATCTATCAGAAATCTCAAGCTTAATGGTGAAATCTTAGTAACTACTAAAGAAGGAACAGGACCAAAATGCTTGCTACAGTCCCCATAATTCAACATTGGATAAGAGATCCCCGCCAATACAATAAGTCAAGAAAAAGAAACGAGGCATGAGGATTGGAAAGGAAGAAAACAAATTTTTTATTTGTAAAAGATATGAGTCTCTCTATAAAATATCTTAAAGAAAACTTCTGAATGAGGGTGCTGGAAGAGGGTGCTCCTGGTGGGAGAGACGTTGAAGGGACAGACTTTTCCAAACACACACATGCACACACCAAGCAATACAGCTGTCAACAACAAAGGACCCCTTCTCCCAGCACTTTGTTTTATGTTTGGAGCCAATGGTCCAGCTAGAGATCTGAAAGGATGAAAGATTCAGGTCCTTTCATTTTATGAGGATTGATACTCAAATCATGTGCTTCACTGAAGCTATTTGAGCAAATGTTTCCCATCCTCCATATTCAAGGCCGTTGTTTGTGGGAATGGAAATTCAAACTAAAAATTCTACTCATCACATTATTATTTCCACATTTGTCCACTAAATTCAAGCAGGAAATTGGAATAAACTGACTCATCCCATTCCACTGTGCCCTCATAATTGAAAATCAAACAGGCAAGGCATTTTTCTCATTAATAGTTAACTTGAACACAGCTTGAAATGCTAGTATTAAAATAAACAGACATTAGGATTGCCACACATGCATTAAAAACATGAAAAATCATCAGAAATCTTTTTTATCTTCATCTTTTACAGGAAAGAGGAAAATGTACTAAAGGCAACATAAACAATTTAATTTTAAGATGTTTTACATTTCAACTATCTTTGTGAGATTTGGGAATAATTTGGTCTTTCAAAGCTTAGCACCAGAAACAATTTTATCTTTCCAAGCATAACACAAGGAGTTGGGAGCCTTTGCTCATGGAGTCTGGAAAAATCTCGTAACTCCAGCTCTCTCAAAAGATGATGCATTTTGCATCACAAAAAAATCAAAATAAAAACATTTGTTGCATTAAAAAAAACATCATGGCAGCTCAGCCCAAGTCAGAATACTCTGAAAGTAACAAAACAAACCCACAGACAAAAGACACTTTTCACACCTTAGGAGTAAACGGCACAAATCTACTAACAAAATCCCTACTTATTTAGAAAGATGAGGCTAAAGCCACTCTGAATGTGTCTTGCAGGAATTAGAATGTGCTGATCTATTAAATTCTCTTCAACAAGGGTTATTGAACCTCAGTATACATTAGGCTCTGTGCTAATCATGGGAGGAACAGAGATGAGTAAGACCAAGTGCCTGCTCTCAAAAACCTTCCAATGCAGTTGGAGAAGTAAGATAAGAATATATAGAAATATATTGAGATGTGAATAAAGATAGTTAACAATTATTGAACATATACCCGCTTATGTACATTTTTACTTACATGCATTTATTAACTCAATTTATTCTGATAACTCTAGTACCTCAACTGGATCTAGGAGCTCAAACTACAGCATCAGTTATCTCTCTGCCTCTATTGACAAGCTCTGTCTCTGCTTCATTTTGCCTGTTAACCTTACTTTCTCCTGGTATATACAGGCTTTTTCATGGTAAAGAAGAGACCACCCGCAGCCCAGGCCTATAGTGCTAAGGCTTGCAAGCCAGAAAGAAGAGACCCATTTCCATATTAGTTTCAGCAGAAAAACCCTAGGGCAACTGGAGAAGGAGTAGGGGTTATGGATGTTGACACATCAGGACAAGGGGGAGTGGGCAAACATTTTCCACATGGGAGCAGGGCAAGAGGGACGGGAAAGCAGCTGGGCAGAATAGTCAGGCACAGTGAGAGATGTCTAGTTCAATCTTTGCGGCAATAAGGAGCCACTGAAGGGGTTTTTCCTCCTTTTTTATTGAAATATTTGACATATAACATTGTGTAAATTTAAGGTGTACATGTTAATATGATATATTTATATATTGTAATACGATTGCCACTGCAATGATATTAGCACCTCCAACACATTACATAATCATCCTTTCTTTTTAGCAGTTGGAATTAAGTTCTAGTCTCCTAGCAAGTTTGAAGATTATAATACAAGATTATCTTTGTTCACTTTACTGTGCCTTAGATCTCTAGGGCTTAAAAAAGAAATGAGTTATGAAGCCATGAAAAGACATGGAAGAAATTTAAGTCATATCACTAAGTGAAAGAAGCCATTCTGAAAAGTTTACATGTTGTACGATTCCAACTATATGACATTCTGGGTATGGCAAAACCACAGAGATGGTGAAAAGATCAGGGATTGGAGGGAGGGAAGGATGAATAGGTGGAGCACAGAGAATTTTTAGGGCAATGAGACTACTCTGTATGGTTCTTTTTCAATTTGTCCAAACCCATAGAATGTACACCAAGAGAGAACCTAAACGTAGACTATAGACTCTGGCTATACTGATGTAGCAATACAGGTTCATCAATTGCAACAAATGTACCATTCTGGTGGGGGACATTGATAATGGAGGAGGCTATGCATGTGTAGGGGTAGTGGGTATAAGGGAAATTTCCATACCTTCCACTCAATTTTGCTGTGAATCTAATAATTTTTTATAATTCAAAAGTAAAATGAAAGCAATTGTACCTCTGGTACAATCCCCAGAGAATCTCTCAAGGAGGAAAGACAGTCCTTAACAATTCCATATGAAGAAATTGGAACACTTAAGCACTGTTGGTGGGATTGTAAAATGGTGTAACCACTATAGAAAACAATATGGAAATTCCTCAGGAAAATTAAACCTAGAATTAGCATATGATCCAGCAATCCCATACTAGGTATATATTCAAAAGAATTGAAAGCAGGGTCTCAAAGAGATATTTGCACACACAGTTATGTGCTGCATAACGACATTTTGCTCAACAGTGGACCGCATATACAAGAGTGGCCCTATAAGATTAGTACCATATAGCCTAGATGAGTAGTAGGCTGTAACATCTAGGTTTGTATAAGTATACTCTATGATGTTCACACAACAATGAAATCACCTAAGGACACATTTCTCAGAACGTATCCTTGTCATTAAGCAATGCGTGACTATATTCAAATCAGCACTATTCACAGTTGCCAAGAGGTGGAAACAACCAAAATGTTCATCAGCGGATGAATGCATTAAAAAAAATGGAATATTATTCATCCTTAAAAGGGAAGGAAATCCTGTCACATATGACAACATGAATGAAACTTGAGGACATCATACTAAGTGAAATAAGCCAAACACAGAAAGACAAATACTGTATCATTCCACTTATATGAGGTATCTAAAGTAGTCAGTATCATAGAAACAGAAAGTAGAATGGTGATTACCGGGGGCTGGGGGAAGAGGAGAAAGAGGAGTTGCTATTTAATGGGCATAGAGATTCAGATTTGCAAGATGAAAAAGTTCTAGAGATCCGTTTCACAACAATGTGAATATACTTAACACTACTGAACTGTATATTTAAAAATAGTTGAGATGGCTTTTTAAAAAAGGATATGAACAGTCACAGATTTTTTTTAAAAAATTCCACTAGGACCTCTTACTCTACAAGCCTTAAATCCCTAAGGATCTGGCATAATTTAAGGATGACCCATCACGCAATGACCATTCTTTAGTGCTGTTTTTTGAAAAAATCTCATGTCTTTACTTACAAGTACAGTTATAGGTTCCCAACTTCCTTACAATCAGCTCATCCAACCAAATCTGTTTGAGATGGGAGAAAAGATATGGTTTCCTTTCCTTTCCTAAAGCTTCATTTGTTCAAAGTTTCAAATTATCTCTTAGTACTTCTGGATCTCAGGACTAGTAGCACTTATTTAAACTTTCTCTAAAGTTAAATATTTTTTT